>NC_090759.1:64723031-64748031 GCF_036898095.1 Palaemon carinicauda
AATATTGTGGTCCTCCACTGGAGCATGAAATTCTTTCAGTCTTGTAAGTTAGAGGCTGGGCAGGATGAAGAATGAAAGAACGTAGGAACACACAGACACACACATTTACACACACACACACACACCTATATGTATATATATATATATATATATATATATATATATATATATATATATATATATATATATATATATATATATATATATTTATACATATATATATATATATCCCTATAGTAAAACATTTACTTTAAACCGTTTTTTCAATGCCATCAAATCGAACCATTATTTTCCTACCTCAATAGTGTATATCAGGAAACATAAACCAGAAAAAATAATTCATATAAAGATTCTCCCTCACCTTGGCAAACTGAACAGAAGAAAAAAACAACCAGTTGAAGATGGAAAGCATACCTACTCGCTCACTCTCCAATCTGCCATCTTTGCAATTTGTAACAATAAAAAGAAAGACACTAGGAAACTTTGCCGAGAAATTGCCCTTCGGAGCCCGAGTGTCGTTATTCAATTGTCCTCCGTTTAGTATTGGAGTTTAATGGCTGAGAAGTTTCTTCATTAGGTAGACGCATCAACATTTGTGAAAACGAAAAATTGGTGTAATTGGAAATCTTCAAGAATAATTTTTGAGTCTTTGCTGCTTTCCTCCTACACTATTTTAGCAGAGTAAATTGGTTGAAGTTATAAGAGAGGATATATAAATAAATGTACACACACACACACACCTAAATATATATATATATATATATATATATATATATATATATATATATATATATATATATATATATATATATATATATCTTTTTATGCATATGTACACACACACACACACACACACATATATATATATATATATATATATATATATATATATATATATATATATATATATATATATATATATATATATATATAGCATCATAAAATACTACGAGTGCAGCCGTTCCTAGTCCACCACAGGACAATGATGTCACACATATCCAGAGTTATATCTGGGGTTGGGCTATTTTCATCTCTACGTAGGACAATGTGTGTATATATGTGTATGCATGTGTGTATATACGTATATATACACAAAGATAATCGAGTAATGTTGATTTACGATAATAATCACCTTTCAAAGCAATAAAATCGTGTGACAGAAAAATCTTCCATTGAAGACACGTTCCTTATTCTTTTCATGATCGAAGCCTTCCATCCCACTGAAACATCAGGAAGCCTCCCATTCTATCATCAATGGCATCCCACGTCAGGTTATTGCAACAGTGGTCCCTCTGTTAACAGCACTATCTCTTTAAATGGAAATAGGACAACGAATATTGGTCTGTCTGGATATGGCAGAAAAAAAAAATGACTTCAGAGTTATTTTTGTTTGCTCACTTTTGCTTACGTTTTATTTTGGAGGGTCGTCTACTTACTGGCTCTTGTTTTCGGTGGACTTAGTGACATATGGCTTCAAACTATTATTATTATTATTATTATTATTATTAGATAAGCTATAACCCTAGTTGGAAAAGTAGTATGCTATAAGCCCAAAAGGCTCCAACAGGGAAAATAGACCAGCAAGGAAAGGAACTATGGAAACACATTAAAGAGTGTGCCAAAGTGTACCCTTTAACTTACTTTTTTTTTTTCTAATTTTTATTTGACGGAAATTTCTTGAGGTCAGTTGCAGTAGTTTGTGGATCATGCCCAAACCATCTCCACCTGTCCCTCACCATGATCTCATCCACATATGGCAGTCGGTTAATGTCTCCTATAGTTTTATTTTAAATCCTGTCCTGCTGTTTAGCTCCCAATACTCTCCTGCAAGTAAAAATTAAAATATGATTCACTTCATCGATAGCCTACAAAATCTATCATCATGATAAATCAGAGCATCATGTCAAATTTCAAAGCAAGAGGTTCACATGAAAGAGGCGGGTTCTCGTGCATCAGGATAGCCACCCTATGAAACTTCGGGAAACTATAATAAAAGAGATTTAAATAGCATTTCATAAATATATTTAGATAAAAACTGTGATCAAATACCTTCTTTGAGTACCATTTCCCATTATAGGACTCGAAACTTCACCCCCCATTTCATGGAGTAAAAGATTGTTTAAAATTTGGTTGGCCATTCTGGTTAGTTTTTCTCTTGAGTTTTTAATTTCTTTTATAAGATAATATATCAGACTTATTATACCTTTATATCTTATGTATTCGGTTTTAAAGTACATAAGTGATATACGACTTTGTTATTAGTCTCATTATGATTTCCTATAAAAGAAAATCGGTATAGTTTAGCATCGACTGCATGTAGTTCTTTTAGATTTTACTGTTTCTTTAAATATCACGTGTCCTGGTAATCTCTTTTACCAATATATTATATTGTGTTCATACATAATACTGTACTCCAGCCATAGATACATAAACTCCATATACATTAAATGATGGGTTTTATAGATATAATACTGGTATAAAAGTTAAAAGAATATAATGTCTACATTCCTTTCCTTTGAAAAATAAGGATGTCAAACCTTTCGACTGTGAAATAATACGAATCTCAGTATAATATTCAAATCATGAGCTTTTTAACTTTAATATGGAATGATATTTTAATCAAATACTTTATTTACTTTGAAATATGATCAAAATCACCGTTGATTTCCTTTATGTATGGAAAAGTTTATCCATGCAATTTGTTGGCAATTCTGATCCGTGTCTTCGGCCTGTACCAAAACTTAAGTCAGGAATTTCCCTCTAAAATGTCTACTTCTGCCCAAAATAATTCTTATCCAATTTAAATTTTTATATACTCAAATTGTTTCAATACCATCATCATAATGTATATAGAAAAATTGCAAAACTAAAGAAAATAACAAAGGTATTTTCGAAGCCAAACTTGATATATTATTGTTCATAAAAGTAACAATAGATGGCCTCAGTGAGGCTATTTTGAGATTAAAATAATGGAAAATTCCGCTTGCTCGAAACACCAGAGATGGTATCGCGTGATTTGTCTCAGCCAATGAGAACACGACTTTTGGGACTTGTCAACGATGTAGCCAATAGGAACACATCCTCCTGGCAAATTATGAGGAAAGGTGTTTGGTTCCTTCAATTACCGAGAAGAGCCAAACCCCAGTTCATAAAATACCAGGTACAAATTCATCAGAAAAATACATTTGCGAAGGATGTCGTGGAATAACATATATGAATATAATAGGTTTTCATTAATAATTTCAATTTTGCAAAACGATATAACCCAGAAGTACAAATATATGAAAGTTTTGATTTTGAAATCCACACAATTTTGATAAGTTTCCGATATATAAGTCCGAGACATTTAACATAATCTTAATTGAAAAATTATTTACTTTTATATGGCTATCATTAATAATTTCGTTTTCAAGTTTCATTTTACAGTTAGCAAAATGGCAATTGTAAAGTATTTGGGATATTCAGATCAGTTTGAGCAAAATAAACGATTTTAAGTTTTCATACTCATATCCCTGGATCTATTTTCAATTTTTAATGGATAAGAGTTTGTGAATCATTTCTCGATTTTTTGTTATTAAATTATTAACAAATTTAGTATGAAATGTAAACCCTATAGTTCACTAATATATTACTCTTGGCCCGTTACTATTTTAGATTAATTGTGCATGATCTGTTCGTAGGCACTGCAAGCAATTTGGTTTTATTCAGATGGAAATAAATTGTTTACAATAATTTTGTATCGTCAAAAGACCCGATGTCCACTATCTGTTAAAAGAACTATAGTCAGAACAGTTATAAGTTACACTATATGAGGGTTATGTTAAATCGCAACTAAATTAAAAACAAGATTTTCAGTAGATCCAGGACATTATATCCTCCTTTTCCTAGATTTTTTTTTCATTGACAACAGATTTATAACCATTTACAACTATATATACAATTCAAGGTAATTTTTTTTTCTTTTGACGCTTGGAAATATAGTTTAATGGTTTGAAGGTCAACCATGAATGACAGGAGAAATGCCATAGCTAGCAGGACAGTGCCCGAGACACTGACCATATACACATATAATCAGTGTCCACGCCCTCTCTCCAATCAAGTTAGGACCAGGAACGGCCAGATAATGGCTGCTGAGGTCTCAGCAGGTAGACCTACAGGCTCCCCTAAAAGCCCTATCCTTAGCTTACAAGGATGGTGAGGTTGGAAACACCACAAGAAACTATCGAGATTGAGCGGGACTCGAACCGCAATCCGGTGATCGCCAGGCCGAGATGTTTCTAATAGACCCCCACAACCCACCTGACTAGATCTGGGAAAAGTTTCCCCTCTGAAAGGTGGCAGATTATTCTTATTCTTGATAAAATTTTATATCCATATGACAGAGGGGAACCTTTCAGAACTGGGATATGTGACTTTTGAGGATTTGATTTGTGAATTATGAGAAAAGGAGCCCCTCCAAAAGGTGGTGGATACCCTTAAAAGTGATTGCATTTATTTGATGGAGGAGATCTAGGTTTTGTGGCCTTTCAGGATTATGTTTGCTATGCATGATAAATGTTGCTTACCTGATGTTTTAAAAGAGGTTGTATCTATCTGATGAAGGGAATCCCTTCATATCTTGGTTTTTTGACCTTTTGGGATTTTTTTTTGCAAAATAAGGGACAAGGCACCCTTCTTACAGGTGGATGACTCCTTATAAAAATGATTTCATCCACTTAATTGAGGGGAATCTTCCAGATCTAGGTTGTGCAACCTTTTAAATTCTGTTTACTTAACTTCGAAAAAAGTGCCCCTCCAAAAGATACCAATTTCTATCACAAGTGGTATCTATTTGACTGGATGAAAGTCTTCAGTTCTGTGTTTTTTACCATTGATGTTTCCCATTGCTAAATAAAGGAAATGTGCCTTTCTGAAATGTATTCATTTTACCGAATATGATCTACAAAAATTGCACGCGATTACTTGCGACTATTATCGCAGCTTTTGTTATCCCGTAGTTACAGGCTAAATCCCTGCAACCTACCCCAACATTTTCTGTGTATACCCAATGTTCATTGTTTTTCATTTGACCTTCAATGAGTAAGGCATCTGCATCCTATACGTTCTATTGACTATCAACATACACTCTACTTGTGTCTATCAACCTGATTTGACGCGGACTTAACACGACCAAGACTTGTTCTTTTCAATCAATCTGCGACATAACGTTTATTTTTCGGTAATCTGTCCTCGCAAGCACAGGACCTCTGCCTACCACGACTCAATCTCGGCCAATTTAGTGATATACAAGTTTCAATGTAACTTCATTCAATGCCATTTAGATATGATATAAATGGCTTAGCATTTATTTTCCCTTGACCAATACATCCTTTCCCCGATCTTATTTACTTTTTTGACGCTCTCTTTGTGACTTTTAGGTCGAGACTCAGTTTTTTGACATCTCAAAAAATCGAGTTATTAGGTTTTTTTTTCGAAAAGACCATTTCTCAAACATGTGCAATCACATGAGACAAAGGTTTGACCAATTCTCTGTCAACCGATAACTACGGCCTACTTGCAGCAACTAAGCCACACTCTGTCATGGCAGATCAGTCTTCCAGGATGATTTCTTGGTGAAAAGACCCCCCCAAAACTTATAGCTATGAAATTTGCTCCGAGGAGACTATTTGTCAACCATGCGGAAGCATGGGAGACCAAGGCATAACCATCCATTGGTCAACTGTTGTCTATGTGTGACTCACAGTGACTAAGCCACACTCTAAGATCACAGCTCATTCTTCATGGAAGAATTCTTGGTTAAATGACCCCTTTAGAAGAGGCTGTGCACTAGTGACAGAATGATTCTGTATGTTAGGTATAAGAAAGGGTGGTAGTTCGAGAGACGGGTGATTCCTCTTAAAAATGTTTTATCCATTTAACGGAGGGAAACCATTCAGATATGGGTGTTGTAACCATTGAGGACGTGATTTACTAAATATGAGAAAAGGTGCCCATTAGAAAGGTGTTTTACCTTTGAGGATTCCATTTTACTTAATATCGTAAATGAGGCACCTCCAAAAGGTGGAAGATTCCTCGTAGAGGGTGTTTTACCCATCTGACAGAGGCAACTCTTCTGTTCTATGTTATGTGACCTATGAAGATTCCTTTTGCTAAACATTTAGCATTTCAAGATGGAAGACTTTCTTATTCTGTGAGTGCTTCGATACTGATGATTTAACGGTAACGAGCAATACGCGATGTGAAATGTTGAATGATTTCGAAAGAACATGATAAAATGACTGTGGAGGTCCTGAAGAGAGTAAGGTTCCCCTGCTCTACAGGACTGGAAAAGCAACCCTTAAAGTAAAGTAAAGTAAAATATGGGAAGTGGTTCTCCTCCAAAATGTGGGGGACTCTTCCTACCATTAGCTGTAGCCATTTGATGGAATTCAACCATTTAGATGTAGGTTTTGTAACCCTGGCTGATTCTGTTTGGTATAGATGAGGAAACACGCGCCTCCTTTAGGTGGCTGATTCCTCTTAAAGTTGGTTTTAGTTAACTACTCTGGCGGAGGGGAACGCTTTAGATATGAGTTTTGAGACCTCTGGGGATTACATTTGAAAGATATTTGAGGTGTCACTTTGAAAGGTGGCAGATTTGTCTTCAAAGTTATTGTATCTATCTGGAATAAGGTAACCTTTCAGATAAGGTAATCCTTCAGATACGGTAACCCTTCAGAAGAATTAACCCTTCAGATGTAGCTTTGTCCTTTAAGTTTTCCGGAAAAGGTGCCCTTGCGAAAGTAGGCGGATTCCTCTTGAAATTGGTTTTGTCCTCAGGACGGATGGAAACCTGCAGATCAAGGTTTGGTGGCTTTTTAGGATTCCATTTGATGATAATGGAAAAAGTGTCCCTCATAAAGGATGCTGATTCCTCTTAGAAATAGTTGTAATCATATATATAAGATATGGGTGCTTAGGTAGGAAGTTCTATTAACCATAATAATTACCTGGAAACAGAGATGTATAATAATTAGTAATTATTTCTCAGCTGATCTCATCTTCGTCGCTGTATGCTTGATGGATAATAATACGTTGGTATTAATAAAATACGTCTTTAATGTATAAAAGACTACATTATGAACTTCTCTTTGTGACAGCTGACTCTCAAGTGTATATGGAGCGTCTTACACAAATCTCACAAACCAAAACATTGCTAAACAAAAGAGCATCGCTCCGAAAAGACTTAAATCCTACTCCAGCATAAATCATAAAGAATCACATCTTATCTGAGGTAATCAACAAATGTTTGAATCCTAATACCAAAACAAATCATTACTCTTATGATCAAAGCATAACATGTCTTATTCATACAATATGATGCAATGTTGTGCAATACCTGAAACACTTGAAATAATATAGTACATTGTTACAATAATACATAACAGTCTCCTCCCCCTTAACTTGACATTGTAAAAATATTCATAAATCTAATCTCTCAGGTGGCTTTCCTCTGTTAATCCTATTAGGAAGCACTTTAACCTCATCTTGTACTGGTACATGAATTGGTTCTGAATCTACATTGGATGTTGGACCATCTTGGTTAATACTTGACTCATTTGATCTAACAACTTCTTTAAGTTTCTCATCTCTAACATTCACATGCTCTACTGTCTTTCTGTTTAACGGCTGTAATTGATCAACATGACGTTTTACAACATTATCACCAACACGAACATCATAATGTAAATTTCCTATCTCTCTTACAATCTCTCCTGGTACCCACTTCTCTGGAGTGTTGTACGATCTTACCATGACATCAGACAAAGGTAAAAAATGTCTTACATTAGGAAGCTTTGCTATTTGTTTATACCCTTTATCTTCTAAATCACTTTGCAAACTTGGATACAACAAATCTAACTTACACCTTATCCTCCTTCCCATTAACAAATTTGAGGGTGCCACGCCTGTTGTGCTGTGCGGCGTTGTTCTATAAGACAATAAAAATTTTGACACATGCAAAAATATATTACTTGAATTTGCTCTTCTACACTTCATATTGTGCTTAAATGTTTGAACAAATCTTTCAGCCTCTCCATTAGTGGATGGATGATATGTAGCTGAAAATGTATGCTTTATACCATTGACATTACAAAATTCTTTAAACTCTTGTGAAGTAAATTGTGGACCATTATCTGTAACAATTCTTTCTGGAATACCATGCGTTGAAAAAATTTGCATTAACTCTTTTATCGTGGCGTAAGACGTTGTCGTCTTCATTGGGATAATTTCTGGCCACTTACTGTAAGCATCTACTACTATCAAAAACAAATAATTCAAAAAAGGACCTGCAAAATCTATATGCACTCGTTGCCATGGATACCTGGGTAACTCCCACGGGTGCATTCTAGCAAATTGAGGATTGTTTTGTTGCATAACACAATTCATACAATTCTTTATATAACATTCCACATCTTTATCTACACCTGGCCACCATACAAAAGTTCTCGCAATTGACTTTGATCTTACAATACCTTGGTGATCAGCATGTATTTCAGACAAAACCTTATTTCTCAGTGAATTAGGAATAACTACCCTGGAACCTCTCATCACTATTCCTTGTGTCACACTCAGTTCATACCATATATCCTTATACGGTTTACAATTTTCCTCTTTTCCACATAAGTCCCTACCTGTCATTAAACTCTCCAAAACCTTACTAAGTACTGGATCTTGCTTGGTACTGTGTGCTACATCTTTTGCAGTTATTGGTACATTGTAAACTGAAATTAACAGAACACTGTCATCATACTCTTCTGGAGCTTTGTCTACGGGTAATCTAGATAAAGCATCTGCATTACCCATATTTGATGTTGGACGGTATTCTATATCATAGTGGTACGCTGCTAACGTAACTGCCCAACGTTGTAGTCTTGCAGCTACCAACGTAGGTAAACTTGCTTTTGGACCCAATATTGCTAATAAAGGTTTATGATCTGTAACAAGTGTGAACTTTTTCCTACCATAAAGATACATATGGAATTTTTTAACTCCATAAACTAATGCTAAACCTTCCTTTTCTATTTGAGAGTAATTCCTTTCTGCCTTGTTCAATACTCTAGAAGTGAATGCAATTGGTTTTTCTGTTCCATCTGGCATTACATGAGATAATACTGCACCTAGACCTATGTTTGATGCATCACAAACTAATTTAACTGGTAAATCCATTCGATAATGTACTAAGAATGTAGGTGATGTTATTTCCTGCTTGATTCTTTCAAAAGATTCCTGACACTCTTTTGTCCACTTCCATTCTACACCCTTATTCAACAGATTATACAATGGATGTGCAATTGTAGACAAATCCTGAATGAAATTCCCATAAAATGTTACTAAACCTAGAAATGATTGTAATTCCTTAACATTTTCTGGCACTTTTGTTGATTGTACAGCTTTAATCTTCTCTTTAGTTTTGTGAATACCCTTGCCATTTATTACAAAACCTAAGTATTCCACTGAATCAACTTCTAAAATACATTTGTTCTTATTTACTCTAATATTATGTTCCTTCAACTTCTTCAGAACTGTTCGCAATCTCTCTCTATGTTCTCTTGTGTCTTTACCCGCAATTAAAATATCATCTATAAAAATGAATACTCCTTGCATTCCTGAAAAAATCTTATCCATAGTTTGTTGCCATATAGCTGGACTACTTGCAACTCCATAAGGTAATCTCTTTGGCCTAAACAAACCTAAGGATGTATTTACTGTACATAATTCTTGTGAAGTTTCATCCATGGGAAGCTGTTGAAATGCTTGTCTTAAATCTAATTTAGAAAAAACACTGCATCCTGACATAGTTGCAAACATGTCTTTCGGATTTGGTAAGGGATGTTGAGCTACTTGCAGTTGTGGATTTAACGTTACTTTGTAATCTCCACACAACCTAACCTGTCCACTTTCCTTCACAATAGGAACTAATGGTGTAGCCCAATCTGAATATGTGACCTTTTCCCAAGAACCTTCACTTTCTAATCTCTTGATTTCTGTTTCAACTGCACTTTTCAATGCATATGGTACTGGTCTCGGAGCAAAAAATCTAGGAGAACTGTCAGGTTTCAAAACTAAAATTGCCTTTGCGTTCTTTACTGTACCTATTTTATCTTCAAATACGTCTTGAAACTCTGATAGGATATCACCCATAGACATTTCATTTTTGTTTTCATCTTGTCTACCTGCAACCTTCAAAATACTAGGCCAATCTAACTTCAAATACTGTAGCCAATCTAAACCTAGCAAAGTTTGTCCATTACCTTTTACTACTGTTAATGGCATTCTCTCTAATTTCTGTTCTTTGTACTGTACTTCTACGTTCGAAACACCTATTACCTGAATATCAAAACCATTATAACCTTTCAAAACTCTATTTGTACCTTCTAATAACAAATTAGGAATGCCTTTAGCCATTTTCTCAGACATAATTGATACATCGGCTGCTGTGTCAACTTGCATCAAAATTGGTTTACCATTTATGATTACTTCTACCATGATATGTTTCTTTGCACCTTTATTGACTGAATTTATGTGAAACGCAAAATCAGTTTCTGAACTAACCTGATTATCATGAACATTTTCCTCATTATTCTCTTGACCCATAGTATCAACTGTAGCATTTATTTTCTTTGCGTACTGTTTAGGAAATCTACAAGCAGTTGCAAAATGACCTAGCTTTCTGCAATTCTGGCATGTCTGTCCAGTAGCAGGGCATTTCCTTGCTTCGTATGCAAGATGATCAGTTTTACCACACCTAAAACACTTGGGTTTTTCCTGTTGTTTCTGTGTATAAGCCTGATTCTGATATCTATGAACATTAGTGTTAGGCACTTTCCTATGACTAGGCTTTGCCATATTTCTTCTCTGATTCTCATTGGTTTTCCACTTAGAACCTACTGTATTAATTTTAGAATTTTCCATTCTATTGCTTGTAGAACTACCTATTATGTGACTTTGCCTATTTGATGTTTCTAAAGCTCTGCCTGTTATCAATACCTTTTCTAATGTTAAATCTTTATCTTGCAATAATTTCTTTCTTAGCTCTTCTGATGTGCAATGTGCAATTACTTGATCTATGATAACATTCTCTAACTCTAGAAATTCACATGAAACAGCTAAATTCTTTAGTCTAGTCACAAATGCATCTAAACTTTCATTTTCTTTCTGATAAGCTTGCGCTGAAAACTGGTATCTTTCAAAAAATTTATTGACTTGAGGAGCAAAATATGTGGTAAGAGCCTTAATTGCAGCTTCACTTGTGTCATCTGTAGGCTGCAAAGTCTTAAATACTTCCCGAACTTCCCTACCTGCTGTATGAAGTAATAATGCCTTCTTTTGTGCATCCTTCATGTTCCCTAATGCTTCTAAATAAATCTTAAATTCCTCACACCACTGTTGCCATCGTGTTGCAACAGAATTAGGCTCAGCAGTGACGCTAAAAGCTTGAGGTGCTTCGATGTTAAAAGGCATTTTGTTTGCTTACCTTGTGGTAGGTTAAGTTGCAGTCACAAGTATACTTCCTACCTACCCAACTTAAAATTTCACCCTTTTGTGTATTTGATGAAATTCCTATTCTGCTGCTGGTAAAATCTTCATTGGGCGATTTTACTCTTGATTTCCAATGTAAGAACGGAACTTCTCTTGTGCTGGCCGTCTTTGTACAAAGGATCCAATGCTTCTCCCTGCTTGCTTCTCCCTGCTTGTCCGTCGTCCTCAAACTTCGGTCGCCAAATATAAGATATGGGTGCTTAGGTAGGAAGTTCTATTAACCATAATAATTACCTGGAAACAGAGATGTATAATAATTAGTAATTATTTCTCAGCTGATCTCATCTTCGTCGCCAAATATAAGATATGGGTGCTTAGGTAGGAAGTTCTATTAACCATAATAATTACCTGGAAACAGAGATGTATAATAATTAGTAATTATTTCTCAGCTGATCTCATCTTCGTCGCTGTATGCTTGATGGATAATAATACGTTGGTATTAATAAAATACGTCTTTAATGTATAAAAGACTACATTATGAACTTCTCTTTGTGACAGCTGACTCTCAAGTGTATATGGAGCGTCTTACACAAATCTCACAAACCAAAACATTGCTAAACAAAAGAGCATCGCTCCGAAAAGACTTAAATCCTACTCCAGCATAAATCATAAAGAATCACATCTTATCTGAGGTAATCAACAAATGTTTGAATCCTAATACCAAAACAAATCATTACTCTTATGATCAAAGCATAACATGTCTTATTCATACAATATGATGCAATGTTGTGCAATACCTGAAACACTTGAAATAATATAGTACATTGTTACAATAATACATAACAATATACGAAGGAGAACCCTTCAGATCTTGTGACCTTCGAGGAGTTCGTTTGTTAAAGATAGGAACAGTGACTCCTCCAAAGGTTGGGTATTTCTGTACATGTGAATGGAGGAACTTTTCAGACCTAGGTTTATTTACCTTTAAGGATTTTTTTTGTGGCTAAATATAAGTTATATTTTTTTTCTTTTCCTATCCTAGCTTTTTTCATCGAATGTGACATATTTATTACTCATTGTCACCAAAACATTGATGTTAATATTTCATTAATTTTATAAATTTCGTTGTTAGTACTAAATTAACGTTTTAAAAAGTATTTCACTTTTAATATAGATGTAATATATGTTTAGATGAAATCACGAGTGTTAGTGATATATACTCATATTTAGATTAAATTTTTTAAGCGACTTTGTCAGAAGAAAATAAGTCATTACTTTTATCAAGAAGGGCTGGCTAATAGCATTGATTGTTGCAGCTATTCTTGTTTGTCCAAAATAAAATGTTATTTCACAAAGTAATTACAGAATATTCTTCATACCTGGTCTATAAAAGCTGACAATGAAGCGTTTAAGTCATAAGGTGCATATTGTTGCATAAAGCCAAATTCGCATTTAAATATTGCGTTCAAAATAGGCACCTACTTGTGCACTATGATAGCCACCTTAACAGAACTTCAAGAGCATAATTTAAAAAGGTAAAATAGTAGTTAATTTGTATATACGTATGGATAGTGTACATAGATCTTTTATTTGAGAATGATTTCGTAAATCAAAATTAAAAGCATCATTAAAATATAGTTCAGTTAAAATATAAATTCATGTATATCAACGATTTGATTCGCTATTATGGTTAGATTTCTCGCAAGACTATGCATTCTTTTTGGACTTAATATAATAGACTTTCTATACTTTTAAATAATTCATAATAAGTGAAATATATCTCTGATATTATACTGATTCATTGTATCTTATAAAATCAAATTGTTATAGGGTAACGTCATCTGCTTAGAGTTCCATTAGTTTTTATTATTTGTAAAATATTACGTGTCTTGATCACTGCTTCTATCGTTGTAAAGTTCATATCTAAAAAGAAAATAGCAGCCATAGTTATATAAACTATATTTGAACAAACTGATCATATTTTGTAAATATTTTGTAGGTGTCAAAGTTAAAAGAATCTAATGTTTACATTCCTTTCCTTTGAAGAATAAGGATGGCAAACCTTACGATTTTTAATGAATATGTATTACAGTGAAATATTTAATTCCTTTGCTTATTAGTTAGATTATGGAATGATATTATAAAGATATATGAGTTTTCCTTCAATGCCTTGTGAAAATAATCGTTAACTTCCTCATTATATAAAGAAGTTTATCAATATAATTTGTTGGCAATTATGATTCGCGCTCTTCGGCTAGTAAAATTTTACCAAAACCCTTTTCGGGAATTTCCTTCTAAGATATCCAATTCTACCTAAAAATAATTCTTATTAAAACCGTATCCTTTGAATATTCCATTAGTCTTAATACTCTCACTTTAATATAATTATAAGTATTGCAATACTAAAGAAAACAACAAAGGTTTTGTCGACGAATAAGTTGATATATTATGGTTCTTAAGGGTAACAATAGATGGCCTCAGTGAGGCTATTTTGAGATTAAAATTATGGAAAATTCCGCTTGCTTGGAACAACACAGACGATGTCGCGTGATTTGTCTCAGCCAATGGGAGCACGACTTTCAGGACTTGTCAACAATGTAGCCAATAGGAACACAATCTCTTGGCAAACTATTAGGAAAGGTGGTTTGCTCCTTCAATTACTGAAAAGAGCCAAAACACCAGTTCATGAAATACCAGTTACATATTCATCAGAAAATGCTTTTGCAAAGGATTTCGTAGAATAAAACATATAAATATAATATTCTTTTTATTAATAATGATGTTAATTATGGTGAATGATTTAAACCATAAGTCCGAATGAAAATATGAAACGTTAGATTCAAACGCATACACTTTTCATGGCGTTCCAGTATATAAGTCTTAGACAGTTAACATATATTTAATTGGCAAATGAATTGCTTTTATAGGGCAATTATTAATAGTTTTGCTTTCAAGTTTCATTTTGCTATCAATAAAAAGGCTCCTGTTAGATATCTGTGATATTCAGATCATTTCAGTTAAGAGAAGACATGTTTAGTGTTTATAATCGTATCCCTGGTTATATTTTTAATTTTCAGAGGATGAGAGTGAATCATTTGTCGATATTGTCATTAAATCATCAACAAAAGTATTGAAAAATGTAATCCTCGTTAATCCTGAAAACAATCCTATGCATTATTGAGATGCAGATAAATTCTCTACATCAGTTTCGTACCACGAAAAAATCCGAGGTTCTCGAATCTCTTAAAAAAGAATGTCAGTTGAAATTAGTGCAAGTTGCATAGTGTTGAGGTTAGGTTAAAAAGCCTACAGTACCTAAATTAAGGACAGTATTTTCATATGGTGTAGGATATTACCTTCTCCTTTTATCAGAGGTTTCATTGATTTTTTATGGTATGAAATTTTAATTTCTTTTATTGGAAATTTAGTCCTGAGAATCATCAGTAAGTGTTTCTAAGGCAATTTTTGTATATATATATATATATATATATATATATATATATATATATATATATATATATATATATATATATATACGTATATATACATATATATATACACACACACACACACATATATATATATATATATATATATATGTAAATGTATATATATATATATATATATATATATATATATATGTGTGTAAATGTATATATATATATATATATATATATATGTATATATGTATATATATATATATATATATATATATATATATATATATATATATATATATATATTGACTATATATATATACTCCGCCATTGTTTTTACATAACCTGGTATTTTGCTCCTCACCTTTTAACCATTTTTTGGATTGTATTATGCCTTACTACATGCAAATGGTGCTACAAACGGATATTTAAATGTGTAGTGATTAATATGAGTGCATAGTGATACTCTTATGGAGACTGATGGAGTGAAAAATTTCAATTTAAGAATTGTGGATTTGATGAACCATCCATGAAAAATTTTTTCCTGGTTTGCGCATGCGCATTAAGCTCTCCGTAGAGGGTGAACTACAAACAAATGGTGTTTGTTTATGTTTGGAGCAGGTTACGTTTGATGTAATGGATAAGGAAATAATCATAAACAACCTTCTTTGTTTTATAACTTCTACCAAAAATGATTTTACCAAAGAAACTTTATTGGATGTAGCTGATTGTTTTTATTCCCATGAAAATATCAAGACTGCGAAATCCGAGCTTGCAAATATTCTTCATAAGGACCTTGTTTGGAGGAGGGACCCAGTGAAAAAACGAAAAGACTTAAAGGATGTATTGGAATACAGTGAAGAGGTAATTGATTCAAACAAGAGGATAAAATTTGTGTGTGAGAGCTATAAAGGAATGCCTCCCATTGGTATGGAATTTATTGCCCCACTGATATTAAGATTATCGGAAGACGTAAATAAAATAAATGAAGTGTTACCGAAGTTTGTCGATATTAGATCTGAGGTAATAAATACTGCAGATTCTGTGAGACAAGTGAGGAAAGATGTCAAAGACCTTAAAAATGAATTCAGCTGTGCCGTCAAAGGTATAAATGAAGCCGCAAATGATTTATCCGATGAGATGGAGCTATTGCAGGATGTGCAATCTTTCAGGATGTCGGTCAGTGGAGAGGGATCTCTCCCCGAGAGGGTTTGTATCGGGGAAAAAGATAATAATACCCATTTATCTTACTCAGCAGTTGCATCTAGGCCATCCAAAAACAACTCAAGAAAAGCTGTAAACAACGTAAAAGACATGTCAAATTCTACTGAAAACAACCTTGTTGAGGGACAAAATGGTTCATCTTCTGATTCAGAAATTGCTGGACAGGGCCGAGACCTTGACGAGATTTTGTCAGCCTACAGAGAAGATGCAGATAGTCGAAGAAGTGAAGAAGAGGGTTGGACAGTCGTTGGAAAGAAAAATAAACCTAAACTTACAGCAAAAACTCAGAGAAACAGTCAAGTTGAGAATCGTAAACAACGAAATTTTAAAGTGACTGGTGTTAAAAAAACGGGTCACCACTCGTTCAAAGGAGTGAAAAAAACTGTTGATGTTTTTGTTGGAAGAGTGGATACGGAAGTTGACTCAAATGATATTAAAAGTTTTGTTAAAGAAGTCTTTGATATAAATGTTATTAAGATAGAAGAACTGGAAATCTTCAGTTCAGAGAGCAAAGCTTTTAAACTAACAGTAAATTTAGACGAAAGGGAAAGCTTATTTGACTCAGAGTCATGGCCTGAAGGGGTCATAGTAAACAAGTATTACAAAAAGAGACAATAAGACAAATTTTTTATATTATTAGTGTAACCATTTGTTTTATTTTGTATCATTGTTGATATTTGTACCTTTGCTTTCTATTTATCATGGCATTGAAACTTTGCACATATAATTGTTGCTCTCTGGCGAAAAACATTGATCTGGTCAGAGAGCTTGCGGTAAGTCAGTATGATTTTATATTTTTACAAGAAACATTTGTTACAGAAAACAGACTTGGTGATTTACAGTTTATTGATGAGCATTATGAAGTAATAGGGTCACCGGCAGTCTATTCGGAGAAAGCTATTGAGTCTTTTTCCGGTAGGTGTGAGGGTGGGTTAGCTTGTCTTTGGAAAAAGAGTTCTTCTCTTCATATCAAAAAGATTATTATAGAGAAGGATTTTATTGTAATGTCCGTTCTTTATAACCAAAAATTACTTGTGTTTGTAAATGTATATATCCGAAGCGATATTTGTAGAATAGAGACTTTGAATGATTATTTGGCTTCACTTAGTTACCTTGAATATATTTTAACTGAGATTAGATATGATTCTATATTTTTTATTGGGGATTTTAATGCAGACCCTTTTTCTGGTCGCTCATGGAATCACTTGACGGATTTTATGAAAGATAATCAACTTGAATGTTTTGATGTATGTGCTCTGGATGACTCTACTTTCACATTTTTGTCCTTTGGGGGTAGCTATACCAAATGGTTAGACCATATAGTTGGGAGAATGGAAAATGATACCTATGTGAAGAATATCAGAGTATTGTATGATATAATTGGTTCGGACCATTTGCCAGTAGAAGCTGAAGTGGTTGTTGATGCTGGAAGTCCTTTTACACCATCATATTTAGGTCCTGGAGACGGAAAAATTAGGTACTATGTTGACTGGGATAAACTTTCTTCAAATGAACTTTGTCTTATTGGAGCAAATGTGATGTCTAGAGTGGGTAGCTTTGTAAGTAATGCATCATTTGACTGCTGTTCTTTGAGTTGTAGAGATTGTAAACATCTCAAGGAAATTGATTGTTTTTACTCTGCACTTGCAATGTCTGTAAAAGAGGAAAGCTCTCTTTACTCAAGGGCAATAAAGAGAAAATGTAAATATAAAGTGATACCTGGATGGAATCGTAATGTAAAATGTAAATACAAAACTGCCAGGATGGAATATTTAAAGTGGTTGCGGTCAGGAAAAATACATGCGGGCCCAGACTTCGATCAAATGAGGGGAAGTCGCAAAATATTCAAAGAGGCATTAAATGAATGTAAGAGAAATGAATTTGCTGAGAGGTCTTTATCGATTCAAGAAAAATTTGAGGACAAAGATATGAAACAATTCTGGGGGGATGTAGGGAAAAAGAATAACAAAGCGAAACAATCAGAAATAATTGATGGGGAAAATAATATAGAAAATATAATACAGATTTTTAATA
The DNA here is from genome assembly GCF_036898095.1 of Palaemon carinicauda. Classification (NCBI taxonomy): domain Eukaryota; kingdom Metazoa; phylum Arthropoda; class Malacostraca; order Decapoda; family Palaemonidae; genus Palaemon; species Palaemon carinicauda. The sequence goes on from NC_090759.1 coordinate 64,741,247, forward strand.
ATAAATTTCTATCGTTTGAATTAAACAGTTCAAATGAACTCCCAGAAAATGAGCTACTATTGAAATTAAATGAATATTGGATAAATAACAGAAAATTCAACATTAAGATATCATTAGATACGTTAAAAAGGTTGATTAAAAAACTTAAAAATGGAATTGGTCATGACGGAATTCATGCTATTTTATTGAAAAGGGGTAGTGATCAGTTTTTGAGTTTGTTGTGTGATTTTATGAACGCCTGTTATGGTCATTGTTACTTCCCTCTGGAATTACTTGGCGGGGATATTAATCCTACAATAAAGGACCTAAAAGGAAATGTTTCTGAATCATCGAACTACCGTCCGGTGATGCAGTCGTCACTTATCTTGAAACTCTTTGAAATGCATCTTTTAGATATTATGGAAGAAAAAATTAGTTTTAATTCATTGCAGTTTGGGTTTAAAGAGGGAACTTCCACTAGTGATGCATGCTTACTTTTTAAGGAAATAATAAACAAATACACAAGAATGGGTGAAAAAACTTTTGGCCTGTTCATCGACCTTTCTAGGGCTTTTGATACTGTTAATCATTTCTTGTTGGGTGATATAATGATTAAAAGAAATGTACCACCAGATATTGTTCTCCTTCTAATGAATTACCTGAGAAACCAAAGAGCACGAGTTTTATGGAATGGGAATAAAGGGAAATATTTTTATATAGATACTGGTGTTAGACAGGGAGGTATACTTTCTCCTTTTCTATTTAAATTGTATATTGACCATATTTTGGAAGAAATTGTAAAAATAGATAAAGGATGCAAATTGGGTGTATTACGAGTGAACATCATAGCCTATGCTGATGACATTGTTTTGTTGGCTGATACCAAAGATAATCTAAGCCTATTATATGAAAATTTAAAAGGAAAAATTGAAAAGGTGAAACTTATTATAAACACAAATAAAACAAAATGTATGATATTCAAAAGGGCGGGTTTGGCTTCAAACCCAGTGAAGGTAACTCTTGGAGATGATGAGTTGGAAGTAGTGGAGGGTTATAAATATTTAGGTTTTCACATTGTAAATGACTTATTGGATATTTCGGATGTCAAAGTCAGGCTAAATTCTTTTTATTCTAAATTTAATTGGCTTTTTCGAAATTTTAATAATATATCTATTGAAGTGTTTTTATACCTTTTTAATTCGTATTGTAATCCTGATTATGGACTATCTGTTTGGAATATTGGCAAAATATTCAGAAAGCAGATTTTTAAAGGGTTTGAAGTAGCTTATGGTAAAGCATTAAAGAAGATGGTTGGGCTGCCTATATGTACAAGTAGTCGTGATGTGGCTGATATGTGCAATAAACTACTGTTAAGACCTCATGTTTTGTATGTGCAAGCCAGGTATTTTAAAAGACTTTTTAAAACTTCAAATCATATTCTTCGACTTGGTATGAGTTTTCTACGAGACGGTGAAATTTTTTGTTCATTGCTAACTTGCCTTGGGGGAGTGTATAGTGTTGATTTTTTTGAAAATGACATTGATTGTATAGGGTCTTCACTGGGTGCAGAGGCATGATGTTCGCTCGGGAACTGAAGTTGGTCATTTTTAGGGGATATCATGTATCAAAAAAAAAAAAAAAAAAAAAAAAAAGAAAGAAAGAAAAAAAATATAGTTGATGTGGCTATGAGTTGTACATACTAGTATGTAGATTTTGGTTTATATCTTTGTCATAGTGAATTTGTTGGGATCTTTGAATGCACATTTTTGTCTCTTTTTTGGATAATTTTATATAATTTTGTATCTTATGCATTATATGACTTTTTGTCCTTTTGAGGGGTGGAGATGTTCAATATATTCAGAAACCCAATCTTTTTATTGATAAAACTAGTTCATAGTTCAAAAAGCCATTCTAAATTTACTTACTTATTTATCTATTTTAAACTTATTCTATATTGTTTATATCTGCTGACAAATGATGAGGTTATATTTTTATCTCTAATATTTTTGTTTTATTCTAGAATAGAAATAGTGTTTTATGTATATAAATTGTTATCTCAAAATTTTACATTTTTAATTTTTTACAATTCTATAGCATTTTTAAAATTATATAGTTTATTCCTTATTTTTGCTTTTATAGCTAAAAAAATGTTCTCCCTACTAGTGTATATTAAAAAGAATTGTATTTATCTATGTATATTAAGTATACGAAATAAAGTTGATTGATTGATTGATATATATATATATATATATATATATATATATATATATATATTTATATGCATATATATATGTATATATATATATATATATATATATATATATATATATATATATATATATATATGTATACATATATATATATATATATATATATATATATATATATATATATGTGCATATATATATATATATATATATATATATATATATATATATATATATATATATATATATATATATATATATATAATATAGCTTGAATAGATGTGTGATCCAATTAATAGGTTGGCTTTCTGAATGTAGAGAAATTAGATTGGAAATTTTACTTTCTTTATAAATCAGAGGGCACTAAAGAAATATAGCCCGTATCTATAAAATATTATATGAAAAAATATTAATACAAAGGAGGTATGATTAATGGAAAATGTATAAAATAAACTAAGTTCGTGTTTCTGGATAATAATATTCAGATTAAGAATGAGGAGTTTAATAGACCTAATTTTCATGTTCAAAGATTTAAGTAGAGACCCAGCTGCTGATTACTAGATTAGAGAACATTAATTAAATCAAGGAAGAATGAAATAATGAAGATGAATTATTCAGCTAATGAGTAGCATCGAATATAGCTCTCTAATGTGAGTTTGCAATAAGGAATGAAGTCAAATTTTAAATGACTTTAATGTAAATAAAATCCAATGTTAATTACAAATCTAGAAAGGGAGGCTATATCATCCTGAACCTGCTAGTAAACTTGCTCTTACTTTTGTAAGGCCTCAACTGTATCCTACATAATTTGCAAAATACCATAGATTCAGATAGATATATTTTTAGAGATTCAGAAACTAAATATCCTCATTCGTGAAATGTAATCAAGGTAGAGACATTACCAAAATTCATCAGGAAACTGACTTGTTTATATTGATTAACCTCATTACATTTATAAATATTTGATAAAAGTAAGGGCCTAAGAACACCACAGTAAAACACAATAGAGATACACCAGATTTAAACTCAATAGAGATTATATTCATATTATTATCAATCTTAGTGTATATCAATTACAAGGTAGTACAATGTTCTCTTGCTTAAGGGTATACTCAGGTATACTTCCGGTTCCTTATTTCTTTTCCTCATTGGCTATTATTATTATTATTATTATTATTATTATTATTATTATTATTATTATTATTATTTTTATTATTATATAAACGCTAACCCTATCCGAAAAAAGCAGTATTATATAAGGCCAAGGGCTCCAACAGGAAAAAATAAAATTCCGCCCCGCGAGAAACGAAATTAAGGAAATAAATAAACTATACCAAACGTAACATACGAGAATATTTAATTTATGGACGTTAATAAACAGTCGTAACTTTTATAATTGTTAAAATAAACATAAGATACTTTAAGAAAAAAATTATTAATTATTCGATCAACCTTCAACATAAGAAATAACAAAACTACCAAAGATTTACAACTAATAAAAAGGGGGTTTTCATCTTCATGGCAATTTTCGCTGAAAAAGTGATTCAGTTCTTATTTCTCAAATATATCCAGATCCTTTTGAAGCCACAGCTGTGTCTCGCCGAAATGGTAGACATTTTGTAATATGGAATCTGACAACAATAATTCAAAACCAGGTAAATCGGCAGTTAGAATGGGATTTTTTTTTATAAAAAATGCCACATTTTATTATGTAATGTCATCCTGTCTGAATTTATCACACTCGTTTGACCGACGGGTATGCAATTAATAACTCACATGATCCAATCTCAGAATACAGATGATGTAGATCAAAGCTTACAGTTCAACGTATGTTTTGAATTCGTTCACTTTTGAAATTGTCCCGTATTTCACCCACTACATATATCAGGTATTGGAAACTAATCTGTAAAAAAAAAAAAAAAAAACCAGAATCTTTAACATTTTTAATTTATCCAATGATTTGAATAGGTTTTTATGAGTTGCAATATATTAAACGAGATATAATGAATTAAACAGAAACAAATCCTTTGGATTAGCCTCTACAGAGTTGGAACAGTAACTCAGTGGTCTGGTTAAACATGTAATTGCAAAGGAGGTGCATGTAACCATATGCAAATAATCTGCAGATCTAGTATGGTAGTTACTAAAGGAAAAGATTTTTTATAGCAAAAACTATTCTCCAGATGGGAAACTAAGGAGACACAATTGGGTGAAATTTAATGTGCTTGGGTGTACTTTGTACATGATTCAAAGGTTTTATCATTTTGATAATACAGCACATTAAAATGAGATAACTCTCACAAGCATGATATTCAGTATATTATGATTCATCTTACATTGACTAGTTGTGTTTGTTCCCATTTCTAAGGTAGTAGGTTGGCCAGGGCACCGGCCACCCGTTGAGATACTACCACTAGAGAGTTATGGGGTCCTTTAACTGGCTAGACAGTACTACATTGGATCTTAATCTCTGGTTACGGTTCAATTTCCATTTGCCTACACATACACCGAATAGTCTGGCCTATTCTTTACAGATTCTCTTCTCTCATATACCTGACAACACTGAGATTACTAAACAATTTTTCTTCACTCAAGGGGTTATTTACTGCACTGTAATTGTTCAGTGGCTACTTTCCTCTTGGTAAGGGTAGAAGAGACTTTAGCTGTGGTAAGCAGCTCTTCTAGGAGAAAAACACTCCAAAATCAAACCAGTGTTCTCTAGTCTTGGGTAGTGCCATAGCCTCTGTACCATGATCTTCCACTGTCTTGGGTTAGAGTTCTCTTGCTTGAGGGTACACTCGGGCACACTTTTCTATCTAATTTCTCTCTTTCTTGTTTTGTTATAATTTTTATAGTTTATATAGGAAATATTTATTTTAATGCTGTTGCTATTCCTAAAATATTTTATATTTCCTTTTTTTCCTTTCCTCACTGAGCTATTTTCCCTGTTGGGGCCCCTGGGCTAATAGCATCCTGCTTTTCCAATTAGGGTTGTAGCTTAGCAAGTAATAATAATAATAATAAAATGCCATTACGAGTTGGGGTACGCAAGTGAAGTTTGTTCTTATGTTTGGTGAATACGAATACAGTAAGAAAGGGAGTGAGTTCTTCTTCTTCTTCTTCTTCCTCTTATTATTATTATTATTATTATTATTATTATTATTATTATTATTATTAGCTAAGCTACAACCCTATTTGGAAAAGCAAGATTCTATATGCCCAAAGAATCCAACAGGGAAAAATAGCCCAGTGAGGAAAAGAAATAAGGAAATAAGTAAGCGATATATGAATTAATGAAAAATTAAAATAAAATATTTTAGAAACATTAACAACTTCAAACCAGATATTTCACATATAAACTACAGAAAGGGAGTAAGTGCTCAAAATACCAGAGGGGCACTAAGTAGGGTGCAGACTTCCGCAGCGGCAGCTTATTTCTAGACTTTTTGCTTGACCTTACCCTTAACCTTTGACCTTAACATGTACTAATTGGCGTAGATTTTCATACACACAAATATAAACCAAGCTTGAAGTCTGTGACAACGATATCCAAACTTATGGTTGATTACGTGAATTGGACATTTTGCTTGACCGTGACCTTGACTTTTGGCCATGACCTTCCAAAATGCAGTAATTTCCAGCTTTTAACATAATAGTTAATCTCTACAAGTTTCATTACTCTACGATCAAGATTGTAGTCAGGAAGCTGTTCACAAATAAACACACACAAGCAAACAAACACACAAACAGTAGTTAAAACATAACCTCCTTCCAACCTCGTTGGCAGAGGTAATTAAAAGAAATATTCTTAATTTTTCCCCATTGCTTCGACGAACTTCATTCACAATCACCATTCTTCTGCTATTGTAATAGCAGGGTGCTAAACAAAACCTCCTTCCAACGTCGTTGGCGGAAGTAGTTAAGAAAAAAAAATATTCTTAATTTTACTACGACGAACTTCATTCTTCTGTGATTGTAACTATTATGTAAATGTATAATGTGGCCTTAGGTCATGTCCCTTTTGGCAGTAATGGGTCATTGTTTATCAGAACCTTTGTCCCACTGACATTCTCCTTTATTCACGAGATCCTTTTTTTATAATAACGATGAATGAATATACAGGAGTCGATGTGGCCTTCATCCATTAGAGAAACAAAGACTAATATTTCCCCTGTCTAAAAAAAAAAAAGGATGAAGGTCTACTACATCATTTCCCTATGTCTAAAAAACTGATGGTAATCAAGAAAAAAATGGTTCTAATTCCGGGTGAGATTAAATATTGGATGGGAGTTTTATATCTGGGAGATTTTCTTTTCTATGTGAAACCTAGCTGGTTGATTTTTTATTTGTTCATTATATGTAGTTTTCTTATTAAAAACAAACAGGGTATTAGAAAATATATTAAATATATATAAAATATGTAAAATATATAAAATATATAAAATATACAAAATATATATAAAATATATAAGATATAAAATATAAAATACATAAAATATATAAAAGTATATAAAAATACGGATGAATTGCATATATTGTTTGCATACAAACCTGATAATTTAGGATTGGTCCAAATATTTCCACAGCAACAATATGTCA
>NC_090759.1:64750531-64753577 GCF_036898095.1 Palaemon carinicauda
AAGAAAGATATAGTCTGTAATAGGCTGAAAAGAGGGAATTGCAAATTTGGCGAAAGATGCTACTACAAGCATCCAAAGATATGCCATAATTATGAAATATATGGTAAATGTGCGTATTTAGACGGATATGGAGACGAATGCAGAGATCTCCATCCAAAAATATGCAAAACCTAAAAGAAGGAAAAGATGCAGTTTCAACAAAAAATGTCGATATATGCATCCTGCAACTATGAATGAGAGTAAGAAAACTCAGCAAACTGAAAAGAAAAACAAAAATGAAACAAAAAAAGAATAAAAAAGCAGACAGCGTATATACCGCACTATGCACCAAAAAAGGCCTTTCAACCTAAAGCTCCACAAATAGAGCCCAACTACCAAGATGCATATATAATGCCAGGGTTTGGTGCAGATATGGAGATAATTGCAGGTTTACACACAAAAATAAGTATGAAGGCGAAAGAACAAATATTATGGAAAAGTTGGAATTTTTAATGGCAGAATTCCGAGAAATGAAGAAAAGAACATCATATCAGAACAGGAAGGAAGCATGGGAGAATCCATATTATTACCAATATTAAATAATGGAAATGAGACACAAACCATAATAGTGATGAATGCACAGGGTTAGTCACGAGTAACTCTAAAAGGAAATAGAGTTCCTAGAAGAACTAACCCAAATTGAAAAAATAGATATATTCAATATAAGTGAAACATGGTATTCCCAAGAGACTGGCAGTGATGACCAGATAAAGGGTTTCCAAACTTATAGATCAGACAGAAAAATAGGAATCAAGGGGGAACCGCAATATATGGAAGAGACATAAATCAAGGAAAGTCTGTGAAAAATACAGGAACACAGAATGTGAATTGAATTGCGGTAGAATTTGAATTTGAAAAACTAGTGAATATTGTAGTTTACAGACCCCCAAATACTAAGGAGTTTGACTTAATAATAGAAAAAATAATGATATATGTAGAAACCATAAAGACTGGAATATACTCCTATCCGGAGATTTTAACTTTCCTTTCGTGGATTGGAAAGAACGGATAGAAGAAAGTGGTTGTATGTATACATATAAAAAAGAGAGTAATAGTAGCGCAGAAGATAAGAGGCAATTTGAAAAGCTTCAAGATATGCTATTAGAACATAATATGCAACAAATAAACCACATTCCAACAAGAAAGGAAAATGTCCAAGATCTAGTATTTGTGAATGAGGTGAATTATGTTAAAGAAATAATAGTGTATAACACCGGGAATTTCAGACCACAATGTCATAGAATTGATAGTTCATTCCAAAGCAAGTGATCACAGAATTAATAAAAGCACAAAACTTGGGAAGGATATGGAAAATATAACTTTTACAGTAAGAATATAAAAATGGTCAGAAATAAATGAAGAACTGAATAAAGAATGGAAAAATGTATTTATTAAGTGATAATAATACAGGTAAATACGGATATACTGTACAAAATACTGGAGAAAATTGTTGAAAAATATGTACCGAAAAAAAACAATAAACAAAAGACGTGCATACCAAGAGACAGAAGGATCTTATTTCAGAAAATTAAAAAGTGGAAGAAAAATCTTGCAAAAGAAAAAAATGTGTGGAAAATGAGGGAAATAAAATGTAAGATAGAAAATGCAGAACAAAAGATTATGCAGTCGAAAGAAAATGAAAAAAGGGACTTAGAAGAAAGGACACTTCAAATATAAAAAGAAACCCCAAAGTAACTTTACTCCTAATGCAAAAAAGATGAATAAAAGGAGAATAGAAATAGGCCCTCTAAGAATTGAAGGACGGCTAACGAATGAAAAAAAGGAAATATGCAACATATTAGCAGAAAAATATAAGAGTGAGTTCACGCCAAGAATTGCGAATGAGAATAATGAAACAGAAATGAGAGAAGAAAATGTTGAATATCTAACGGATATAGATATTAATGAAGCAGATATTGTCACGGCTATAAACGAAATTAAAAATGGATCGGCAGCCGGACCAGATGGAGTTCCAGCGATTTTGTTAAAAAAAACTGCAAACACTATCGCGAAACCACTTGCAATACTGCTAAGACAGAGTATAGATATGAGCGAGATATATGTTAAACATAAATTAGCTTATATAACCCCTATCTTCAAAAGTGGATCAAGACTAGAGGCAAGCAATATAGACCTGTTAGTCTAACATCACATATTATGAAAGTGTATGAGAGGAGTAATAAAAAAGAAAATAATGAACCATTTGGTCAAAAATAATTTGTTTATATGGGTCAACACGGTTTCGTACCTGGAAAAAGTACACAGACCCAACTGATAGCTCACTATGAAAACATATACTATAATATGATAAATGAAAAAGACACAGATGTGATCTATCTAGATTTTGCAAAAGCCTTTGACAAGGTAGACCATAACATATTGGAGAAAAAATGAGAAAGCATAATATTGTGGGAAAGATAGGAAAATGGGTAAAAGAATTCCTGCAAAACAGAAAAACAGATAGTGGTTGCAAATGACGAGAAATCAGATGAAGCCCAGGTAATATCTGGTGTGCCCAAGGTACGGTATTAGCTGCACTGCTATTTGTTATTATGATACTCAGACATAGACTGTGATGTTGAAAACTCCGTAGTGAGAAGTTTCGCCGATGACACAAGAATAAGTAGAGAAATTACTTGTGATGAAGATAGGAACTCACTGCAAAGAGATCTAAACAAAATATATGAATGGGCGGAGATAAATAGGATGGTATTTAACTCCGATGAATTCGAATCATAAATTATGGAACAGAGAAGGAATGGTGTATGCATACAAGGGACCTAATAATGAGACAATCACAAACAAGGAAGCAATTAAAGACCTTGGTGTAATTTTAAATAGGAATATGTTATGCAACGACCAAATAGCAACACTGTTGGCTAAATGTAAAGCAAAAATGGGAATGTTATTCAGACACTTTAAAACAAGAAAAGCTGAACACATGATTATGCTTTACAAAACTTATGTGCGTAGTACACTCGAGTACTGCAATGTGATATGGTACCCA
>NC_090759.1:64756577-64772211 GCF_036898095.1 Palaemon carinicauda
TACCATAGCTTAAGTCTCTTCTACCCTTACCAAAAGGAAAATAGCATCTTGGTATCAGCAAGTTGGCCCTTAAACTGTAATCTTACGTAGGCTTTGTGATCCTAATACTATATAGTCAATAATAATAATAATAATAATAATAATAATAATAATAATAATAATAATAATAATAATAATAATAATAATAATAATAATAATAATAAATTGATAATGGCAGTAATCATATATTAATATCATATCATAATATAATAATCATATAATAATAATCAGAGGTCTCAGACTTCCGTCAATGAATCTTGTCAACATTCAACTAAAGTCTACGGACATCGCCTCCCACGTTTCATGTGTTGACTGTACAGTAGATGGTGAAAAGTGCAATGTTGATCAAGAATCGTGATCTTCCGTATCACATCCAAAATTTCATGCTTTCTTCCGATGCGCAAATCCAATGTGTCAATTTTAACGTAATCTTTAAAATTTTTGAAAAAAAAAAATCCGGATCAAGAATGGAGTCGTCCATGGCCTACGATCTATCTGCCGTGAGAATTTTGTCAAAACCTCTCCAAGTAGTTTTGGCGTAATCCTGCACACACACACACACACACACACACACACACACACACACACACACACACATAAACAAACAAATAATTAAATAAACTGACTCGATTTTATAATATCCTTGGCGGAGGTAATAATGATTATGATGCCTAATTATTATTATTGATAATTTACACTAGTTGTAACTTATGATGATACTAACTACAATCACAACAATAATAATAATATTATTAATAATCACATAAAACGCTAAAAAATATAATTCAAAATAAACACCAACAAATATTTAATAAATTGGAAGAGCATTTTGCTGAAAACCAGTTTCAATAATTTATTGCTCCCCGAGAAATTAATAGTTTAAAGGATTTTGGTATATACTCTATTATACACGAGATATACATTATACATTAGATGTACATTTGCTTGTGTATAACGGAATGATCATGTATTCAAACAAGAACAATAAAAAGTGAATCCTCACAATGAATAGGACTAGGCCTATACTTCACGTGGGAAATGTGTAGGCCTATAAAAACGCATACAACAGACTTAGCAGTTTGTTGCAAGCGGCAATTTGGTAGCTATCAGATTATGATAATGAAATCTCAAACAAGTTCATAACTACGAAAAACTCACCGAGAAAAAAAATGAAAAATAAAAACTAACAACTGATAAATCAAGATTGAATGAAAATATGAACCAGTGTATGTAGCCACACATCGACGTAGGATTAAATATTTGAACGCATCTATGTATAAATGAAAGCATATTTGTTTACCAAAGGTCATCTTCTCGTAGCCTACGTTAGTGCAGAAGAAAACATTTTGTGTATAATTCAATGATAAGACATAAAACCAAACTGAATCATGTTAAAGTATAAGCATCTATGGTTGAAGCTGAAAAAAGAGAGATACACACACACACACACATTATATATATATATATATATATATATATATATATATATATATATATATATATATATTTGTGTGTGTGTGTATCTTTCTTTTTTCAGCTTCAACCATATATGGTTGAAGCTGAAAAAAAGAAAGATACACACACACACAAATATATATATATATATATATATATATATATATATATATATATATATATATATATATATATATATATATATATATATATATATATATATCTATAAATTCAAAGCTTGCTTGGTGAGAGATTCTTTACCTGTATTTCTTTTATATAAATTGTTCGTTGTTCCTTTCACCCTCCAAAGCATGTGCCAGCAACTCCATGCAATGCAGATTCATAAATATTCTGCTAAAGCCTTTACGAATAATATTTGCGCGACTTGTGGAAACATTGAATAAAATGCATCTTTATAATTCCGCGTCCAGGGGGCAACAAGACCTCGCCCTACACACACACACACACACACACACACACACACACACACACACACCCAACAACATCAACGAAAGACTTTAGCTCATCATTACGGTATAGGCTAATGGTGGCCTGAGGTATTAACATTTATTTAATCGAAGACAGGTTTAATAATTACACCTGCTTCGGTATAAAGACAAGAGCCCTAAAAATAACGACCTTGTTCTGTGCGACGGTGGGGGAGAATATTTTGTTGCCGGCGAAACATGAACCGGGATGAAAAAGCCAAGAAGAAGAAGAAAAAAAGAAGAACGCCCGAGGTAAGGTCATGTGCGCTGGCCAATATCGTAAAATGTCCACACATGTCTGCCTCCCATCCTTATAAAATCCAATCCATCTTCATATATTTGATTGTTAAATCACAGACTATTATAATCGTTCAATCAATGAAATAGTTATATCTAAAAAAAATAGTAGACTTTGCATAGGTCTATCAACATAATGTTAGTCTACTTTTCTTCTTGTTTTTTTATAGTTTATATATAAAAAGATTTATTCCAATGTTGTTGGTGTTCTTAAAATATTTTATTTTAATTGTTCATTACCTCTCTTGTATATATTTCCTCATTTCCTTTCCTCACTGGGCTATTTTTCCCTGCTGAAGCCCTTAAGGTTATGGAACATCCTGCTTCTCCATCTACGGTTGTAGCTTAGCTAATAATAATAATAATAATAATAATAATAATAACTGCGTTGCCAAACCGGGCAACGCGATAATGTTTACGTTATCGTAACCCACCGCAGGTATAAGAGGGAGTTTTGAAATTCCAGTACCTGACTCATGGCAGAGTAGCCTCGGCTGACAACATGTAATTCCTACCGCTCCTCCGCGCCCCAACACACGTTGCACAAAAAGAATAGAGGTGTAGCCATGATGCATGTGAGAAGAGAAAAAAGGAGAGAGATAGAGCGGATGCCCTCTGAAATAAAAGAAAAACTATTTTAAAAGACAAAGGAACTGTATCCTCTGAATCTCTATTTCAATGCCGCATTGCAATGCAGAGAGAGAGAGAGAGAGAGAGAGAGAGAGAGAGAGAGAGAGAGAGAGAGAGAGAGAGAGAAGGTGTTGACAACTCCAATTTGGATACCCAAGTAGTCGCATGTTTAGATTAAAGTAAATTATGCATAACAACCGTGTAAGGAGATGGAGAGGTTACACAGGGGGAATAGACAATAGAAGTTCGCGGGTGTCCACCTTCAAGGCTTTCTCCCACACACACCTGTGTCTAGGATTCGGAATCTGCTGCCTTTTAGTCGAGCGGGGAAGTGGGTGGGAGTGGTTCGGTAATACTGTGTTTATAACACACAAACACACACACTCCTCGAGTTGCAGATTGTTACCACTCCACGAGTGCAGAGAAGAAATGATGTCATAATGATTTACCAAAAGATTAGCTAAGCGGATGTGTGCATGCGGTGTGTCCGTTGGTTGCCGAAATAAAATTGGCTACTCTCTACTCCATTAGCCCCCTACTTGATGAACTAATTGACTGCACGGCATTGCATTCCACCCTTCAGACTTCTCTTGTGCGTCTGTGCATGTTTTTCTGTCACATCCTCTCTCTCTCTCTCTCTCTCTCTCTCTCTCTCTCTCTCTCTCTCTCTCTCTCTCTCTCTCTCTCTCTCTCTCATTTCGCATCACTTGACGGGATTTTACTCCACCCACATGACGTCACCGTCCTGTCCCGGTGCGTTAGTATCGTCGTACATCTGGCACAGACACATAGTCCATCCAGCCTCTTTCCCAGCTTCGCTCAAATTTAAAAAAAACCAATAAAGCCAAATAAAACAAGCCTTTGTTATTTAATCTTAAGAACACACATACATAAATAAAAAATAAATCCTACATGAATTAGAAGCAACACTAGATTTTCCGATGATGTAAAAAGTGGTCCACTGGTGCAAAGTGGATTCATGCGTACATGACCGAACGCACATATTGCGTACATGTAAGTATCCCGGGCTTTCTAGGTACCTGCAACAAATTTCACTGTAAACAATAATAGAACGTACTGCTGTTTTAAAGGTCTCACTGCGATACAGCGGTAAGGTACCTTCATAAACATTGTATAATAATCTAAAATTTGTCCCTACTTGCTAAAGGGTTAGCGGGCCATCTCGGTGGTGGGTATGGTTCCGACACGGGAGCTTACATTCAGAACCCTTACGAGATGGCTCAAGACTAATTGAAGGAAGATTATAGGCCGACTTATTTTTAATAATCTCCCTACTTTCTTCAGATTAACGACAAGTTGTCTGAGAATTCTTATTTAACACGTGTGTGGGCCAATGCATAAGCTGCAAGCACACGCCTAAAAACGCATACAGTTGCATTATGTAAACACCAGCTAACCTGATCTTTTGTGTACAGGAAAAAGCTACTTCTAACACGGATTATCCTTCACGAATTATAAGGCTACTTTCTACTTAAACTACATTTGTGCTTTGATTAGAATAAGCTAAAAGATTTCTCTTGCTTGACGGTACTCTCTGGCACACTATTCTATGTTATTTCTCTTCCTCTTGTTTTTTTTTATAGTTTAGGTATAAAAGAGATATTTCAAAGTGGTTACTGATTTTACGCCCCCCAAAATAACCAGCAAGAGTGGAAAAGAATCCAACTCGACTCGAAAGAGCCAACCAATTACAGCCATTTTTTTTTCTTTTTGGTTTCCCGAACCGGATTGCCGAGGTTAGTTTCAGCGACATGAATGGTCTCTAAAGCGAAAGGTTATACGCCGGGAGATATTCAAATTGCGTAATCTCTCTCTCTCTCTCTCTCTCTCTCTCTCTCTCTCTCTCTCTCTCTCTCTCTCTCTCCACTTCCAGCGGAGCGACACATTCATTTATGAGAGAAAACGTGAACCGATGGAGAGTTCTAGAGCTACGAAGTTTGGAGTTAATAATAATAATAATCATCAGCTCTTCCTACGCCTATTGACGCAAAGGGCCTCGGTTTGATTTCGCCAGTCGTCTCTATCTTGAACTTTTGAATCAATACTTCTCCATTCATCATCTCCTACCTCAAGCTTCATAGTCCTCAGCCATATAGGCCTAGGTTTTGCAACTCTTCTCGTACCTTGGAGAGCCCAGTTGAAAGTTAGGTGAACTAATCTCTCTCAGGGAGTGCGAACAGTATGTCCAAACCATCTCCATCTACCCCTCACTATGATGTCATCCGCATATGGCACTCGGGAAATCTCTCTTATAGTGTCATTTTAATCCTTTCCAGCCATTTAAGTCCCAATATTCTTCTCGGGGCTTTGTTCTCAAGTATACAGAATATAATAATAATAATAATAATAATAATAATAATAATAATAATAATAATAATAATAATATAAATTTAAAAATGAATATTCCAGTTTAAACCTTAAATTAATTCCAAACTAATATTAATTATCATCATTATATAACCACACAAAGACCCCCCCCCCCACCTGATCAGACAGACAAACGCACGAAGCAAGCGAGCATCATGAAGCGGACATTTCCCAATCCCTTTTTTATATAGATATTTTTTTTCCGATCGTCGGAGCTACTTAAATATTAGAACAGAACTGGCCAGCCGTTCCGACTATATGAAATGCTTTGAAAAAGAAAATATTTTTTATTTTTATTTTTTTTCCTGTTTTCATTATTTTATGTTTTTATTTCATAAAAGTTGTTTTTTCTTTGAAAAAAAGGGATTACACTTGTTTTTAAGTTCTTTTTTTCATTACTTTGTTGTTTTCATTTACATAAAATTGTTTTTTTTTTCTTTACTGAATTGGATGATATCAGTGACTATTTTCTTTTTCGTCTTATATCATTATTATTATCATTATTATTATTATTATTATTATTTGCTAAGCTACAACTCTAGTTAGAAAAGCAGGATGCTATTAGCCCAAGGGCCCAACAGGGAAATAGCCCAGTGATGAAGGGAAACATGGAAAAATATTCCAAGAACAGTAACAACATTAAAATGAATATTTCCTCTATAAACTATAAAAACTTTTAAAAAAACAAGATGAAGATAATTAGATAGAATAGAGTGGCCCGAGTGTTCCCTCAAGCAAGAGAACTCTAACCAAAGGCAGTAGAAGACCATGGCACAGAAGCTATGGCACTACCCAAGACTAAAGAACAATGGTTTGCTTTTGGGGTGTCCTTCTCCTAGAAGAGCTGCTTACCATAGCTAAAGAGTCTCTTTTACCCTTACTAAGAGGAAAGAGGGCCACTGAACTATTAGAGTGCAGCAGTTAACCCCTTGAGTGAAAAGACATTTGTTGATTAATCTCAGTATTATCAGTGTATGAGGACAGAGGAGAATATGTAAAGAATAGGCCAGACTACTCAGTGTATGTGTAGGCAGAGGGAAAGTGAACCGTAAAAAGAGAGAAGGATCCAATGTAGTACTGCCAGGCCAGTCAAAGGACCCCATAACTCTCTAGCGTTAGTATCTCAACAGGTGGCTGGTGCCCTGGCCATATATATATATATATATATATATATATATATATATATATATATATATATATATATATATACATATACATATATATATACAAATATATAACATTATTCATCGAGGTTTGTTCCACTTCGAGTAACTGTTAACCAAACGCGTTTCCATTTCTTTGATAGCAAGAATTCACGAGATGAGACTGCGAGACCCACGCTTTGGCCCCCATGGAAATTCCATCACTAGATCCGAGGGTGTGGCAAGAAAACCGGTCACCCACACACGGATCGTCCAGACCCATGAGAGAGAGAGAGAGAGAAAGAGAGAGAGAGAGAGAGAGAGAGAGAGAGAGAGGAGAGAGAGAGAGAGAGAGAGAGAGAGAGAGAGGTTCGCTCTGATTCACGCATGCGCAGTAACAACTTGGTTTTCGGGATTTCCTTAAGATCGATTTCGGCGATGCTGAAATATCAGCCTAGATGATATGCTGGCTTTGCGAATGTCAACTCAGTTGATATAATTAAATACATCCAAAATGAGAAGTATTACACAAAATTAATTGAAAGGAAGCACACCAGAAAAGCAATTAAATAAGGAGTATAAGAGCTTACATGTTAAAATAGCTGAACAGAAAAATAGGAAATAAGAAATTGCTCTCTTTTCAATGCATTTCAACCCAGCGTCGGAATAAGTGACCTTTAAGTTAGTATGCGGTGACATTCTTCACTAGACCAACTTCACGTTTTTATATATATATATATATATATTATATATATATATACTATATATATATATATATATATATATATACACACACGTGTTTATAACAAGTAATGCAGCTTGCAGCAGTTTCTAGTCCACTGCAAGACAAAGGCCTCAGACATCAATTTCTGAGAAACGTTCAGCCAGTTTTTATCACCACGCTGGCTACTGGGGATTGGTGATGGTGGGAGATTTTCGTCTGATAGTTCACAGTAAACCAACCTAGTATGGGTGGTCCTGATTAGTGCAGTATTGCTGATCGCGGCAAGCGATCCCCACTCAAAAAAAGGAGAATATATATATATATATAGTATATATATATAATATATAATATATATATATATATATATATATATATATATATATATATATATATATATATATATATATATATATATATATATATATATATACACGAACACAATTTTCAACGATTCCGATACCGATAAACAAAACGATAAATATTTTTTTAAAAGAATTATTGATGGTTGTTAATTCATGATGAGAAAGAAGAGAAAGGAATTATTCTACATTTTCATACCGGATTGATCTTTGAATAAAACAGTAGATGAGCGTGAGGCGCAATTTACCATTATTGGAACGCCAAAGTTACATCTCATTATATTGCATAAAACTCTCCTTTAGAAACACATCTACAATCATTAAAAAATATATATTTGTGTCTGTATGTATATGAAATTTATTATTTCAATTATTTGCCTGAAAAGAAAAAAAAAACATGATAAAATGTTAATAACAGGCGTGGCCATTGCTGGCTCAAAAATGTTGTGCTTTTAGCACCGGCGCTAATGCTAAGACAAATGCTCTTTGTCTCAGATTAACTCGGGATAAAATTAGTTCCTTTTACCTTCGATTGGATGAATCAGACGGCTGAATTGAGCAGTACGAACACAGAAGAAGAACAAGAAAAAAAAAACTCTGAGCTGAAGTGTGAAAATTTCTCTGGCCCGCTTCACCTCTAGGCTGAAGTAGCTTACGCTTGAAACAGTTTATGCTTTAGTTCAGCTTAGCTACAGAACAGGAAACATAAGAGTAATGTTTCAAAACAGTTTTATGATAATCTATTGTTATCTACGAAAAAGGTTGATAATAAAATAAATGTGGCACTGTTTACGTTTTTGGTGTGATTATTTCAAGACTGCTAATCACACAGGCAAGTGTCAACTCTCTTGAGGAGTGGTAAAAAAGATGGTAAAAAAGACTTTAGCTACTTGTCCCCGAGGTCTCAGCTCCATCGATTTCTTTCTGCCTATTACATTTCGTAAGCCTCATTTAGTTTTAACACAAATAGCTACTCAACTGCTACTACTCATTATCTAAAAAATACTCCCCTTAATAATATATCATAAGAATTTTAAATAACTAGTAGAAGCATCAGGAGGGTGTGAGTGAGGAGTACTAAATCTTGGAAGTGCTTGAAGGAGTAATCGCCGATTAACATTGACACATCTGTACGGAAACAGGCATAGGCCTAGCTAGCAATCTCATGACCTCTTGTAACAAGGTTCTGGAAAAAAAAAAAGCTAATGGTACGGGGATGCCTTAATTTATAAAGTAGAGAATGGCGTCTGCAATCTGGATTGATTATTCTTTGGACTTCTCCACCTATAGGAGCGCTGCCCATATTTAGTATGGTTCTTCGATTTCAATTAAAATCTGGAGAACTGGTCTCAGACCATTTTCCTTTTAACAATGACCTAAACAAATATCATAGATTTATCACAGAAATAACAACAGCCTGCATTACCATCTAGTATCATAACATAACAGTTGACGGCTTAAGCTAACACAACGGTCTACACATAAGATCACAATAAATAATCGTCGATGGAGTATCACCGCTGAAAACGACAAGAATTGATGACCTAGAATAGCATCAACTAACAATTGATGAATAAAATGTTCACCAAAAAGTATATAAATTTTGTTTTGAGTGACTGAAAATTAAAATCAAGATGTGTGATGTTGTAAATTGCTAAATTAGATGGGTTTGTTTATAGAAAAATGCAATTAAATGTGTTTATACTGTAAATATTGTAATTGTAAAGAATATGTAATTTAACTTTTTAATAAAAAGAGAAAAAAAAAAACTAACAATTGATAGCGAAGTATCACATGAAAAGACAGTTGGTGACATATCGCAGCTCCGCAGCTTGATAATCTGTTGAGGATGTGTGCGACATCACTAATCAGTAGACGACGCAGCATCACAAAAAAAGAAAAAAGAATATTTGACGGTAAACACTTATTTACACAGCAGAACAACAACTCGATGGTTTGATTACCTGGATGTCGAAAGGGTATGAAAGTTGCATTGTTCAAACGTCACAGCAACATAAAAGATTGATCCTGCGGTCTCTTAGCAACAACAAAAAGCGGTGGGAATCAAACGCCGGGAGGTTTTGAGACTCGAGCAAAGAGGATATTGGCTGATAAACAATTGTTATTTATCATGGAATAATCGATCTACCTTCCTGATAAAATTCTAACAAAATGGACCACGGCTATAGATCTGTTCTATTGAAATATTACAAGAGGTGAACTGGAGTCATAGAAGTAATGGTGAAAAATGCTATACAATAGACCGATGTTCGAATAGAACAGAATAGAAATCTAAAAAGAGAGATACAGATTTTTAACCTAAATCACTTTATTTAAAAGGATACATTAAGAGCAATAACTAAATAATAACAATAGGTTATATCTAACAATTATAAATAAATGTAACGACAAACATAAATAATAAGCCCTCAAATGTGAAAAAAAGCCTTTTTCGTGTCATTACCAGACTAATTAACACTATGGTATTGGTCCTCCCCACCCCCCCCCCCCCCCCCCCCCCCAATAACTAATATTTTTCTACACAGCTGAGTGACATAGTAGTCAAGAGCTGTACATTCTGAACCCCCCCCCCGCGCATATAGGACTCCTAGAAACAGTAGACCTATTGCACATAAAAAAAAACCGGTTCGATTCATTGATGGCCTACCATTATTTTTTTACATGGCGGGAAAATGTGACAATAAAGGGAACGGGGGGATTTAAATCTCCCAGCCAACTGCTCTCTCTCTCTCTCTCTCTCTCTCTCTCCTCTCTCTCTCTCTCTCTCTCTCTCTCTCCTTTGTCTCACCCATCCCCCATCTCTTTCTGCCCAGCGCACTAGCGCCACAGGAGTCCCCCCGTTTGTCTGTCTTAAATAAATCAACCACATTAATTTTGATAATTTTATTTGGCGTTCCTAGGCTTAGATCGAAGATGTTCTTACCTGTAAAACTGCTCTCTCTCTCTCCTCTCTCTCTCTCTCTCTCTCCTCTCTCTCTCTCTCTCTCTCTCTCTCTCTCTCTCGAACATTGATTAGCTCCCAGTGAATAATTAAGTACATAAAAAAACGTGTTCAATTTCTTCTAATGAACTCTGGACAATGCACCTAAATGTCTTCCGCTTAATTACTTGGAAAAAGTCGCGTTCAGTCGCACTACTGCTTTCGGAAGGAGCCAACGTCTGCGAACGTTACCTATTCAAAGCTTTGAACTTTTGTTCGAATGCATTGTTTATGAAGTCAGGGCCCAAACTTCTGCTTCTGCTGCGGCGTCGGAGGAGGGAAGGCCCCTGGAGGGGGGGGGGGAGGGGCACAGGAAAGGGAGAAGGGCGTCTGGTTGACAGATTACAGAAGTGCGTTAATTTTTTTTTTCTTTCACGACAAGAATTATACCAAACCATGGTGGGGGGGGGGGACTGGGCTGTTCATTTTTTAAAGACCCCGTAACCGATGCTGGTGGTGGTGCTGCACAGGTGAAGGAAGAGTTTATTGTGCTCTCTCTCTCTCTCCTCTCTCTCTCTCTCTCTCTCTCTCTCTCTCTCTCTCCGGGAAAGGGTCATGTGATTCTTCGTGTCTTACTGAACAAACCTTGCCATCGGATGGCTAATGTCGTTGTGCTCTTTTTTTTCCCCACCTTTCTCTCTTTCTGTATTACATTTTTTTTACCCGTGTTCTTTCTCATAATAATATGAAATTAATCCTTTATTTGTTGAACAGATCCTTGAACAATGAAATAAATGGAGTAAAGGAAGCATAAAATTGCGGGGGAAAAATGAGCTAAAGTTTAAAACAATGCAGAAACATAAACAAAGACTAAGAAAATCAATAGGGCGAGAAAAGGCAGACAGAGGCGTAGAAGGATATCGAGAGAGAGAGAGAGAGAGAGAGAGAGAGAGAGAGAGAGGAGAGAGAGAGAGAGAGAGAGTAGAACCATGATGGTAGGCTATACATCACATAAAAAGTTGTGTCCAACATAATTAAGGTTTGCCCTTTTTTTAGGGATAACTTTTTCCAGATTTTAATCTAGTATATTAGTGTTTTAGGCGGCCATTTTATCATCATTATCTGTTATACGGAATAGCATTTCCATTACATTATATTGCACATGGCCATGTTTAATAACTTAGAATTTCATTAAAGGAAAAAATACTATATATATATTATATATATATATATATATATATATATATATATATATATATATATATATAATATATATATATAGAGAGAGAGAGAGAGAGAGAGAGAGAGAGAGAGAGAGAGGAGAGAGAGAGAGAGAAGAGAGAGAGAGAGAGGACATAAATTAGAAAGAGTCAAATCAGCTTCTTGAATACAGAAATGTTATAGGCATAAATAATTATATTCTAACAAGTTTACATTCTTATTCATACGTCGACTTTTAATTGCTATTTTTTCCATTAATCAAAATATTTAATTATGCATCCAATAAACTTAATAAATGTAGACCTATTGAATTTTGAAAGAAATCTGGTGCTCTTCATATCAACTTGCAATTTGCAAATTGATACATAGCCATTTTCCTCTGAATATATCCCAATCAATTCTTTCAAACCAAATATATAATATTCCGCTTGCAAGTTTGCAAGAGCCCGTGTTCGGCCGGAAGGGCCAGGCAGTATACGAAAAGAAAATACGGTTGTGGTTCTTCTTCTTCTGTTGGATCCATCGAATGATTCATGAAGTTTGTTTCTCGGAATTTTGCCTCTCTGTACTTGTCTTGCTTACAAGGGTTCTCTTGGGAGCCGTAGAAAATATCGATTCAAGGGCATCTCTCTCTCTCTCTCTCCTCTCTCTCTCTCTCTCTCTCTCTCCTCTCTCTCTCTCTCTCTCTAAGTAACGGTTTTTTAGAGGAAATTTTTTTTGAACCCATAGAATGTTTTGTTTCTTGGGACTTTTGCGTTACCTAGTGCTCTGTATCTTTTTTTTTTACAAGGGATTTCTTTTGGTGTCCGAAGAGAGTATTGATTCTCAGGTATCTTGTTAACTTGTTATCATTTCTAGTAATTTTCCGTGTCAAATGGTTATTGCTCACTTATTTGAAGCAGGTGCTGATGAAAGACGGGGAAGTGACAAAAAAGATGGTAATAGACCAATAACCTCTTAAAAAAAGAAGGGTTGTGAGTAAGTTAAGAGGTCAGAAAAAAACGTGGAAATTGGCTTAAACTTTTTAAAAGGTGAATGGAATTATAGTACTGTAAGTTGAAAAAAAAATAGAATAATGAATAATAGGATTCGGTCGTGTAGAGAGAATGGGGATTGACGATGAAGCTACAGCATGATGCGGAACGTTTGAGCTCTAATATTCAATCAATCAATCAATCAATGGCAGTTAAAGAATGTTTGTAGAATTAACTACCGCTCTTCTATTGAGCCACTCGATTAGGTCTATCCATCAATCAGTTCATACTTTTCTAGGCCTTTCTGATTTTCTAAAGTAGGCCTATAAACTTTTTTTTTTAAATCTTTCACCTATGCTATTGTTTTTACCACTTCCAGACATTTTTCTTTCATTGGCGCTATACATCCGCAACTTACATCCATATAGATGATTTTTCTCAACAATTCCTTCATGCATTGCATCTTGACTTTCACAAATAATTCAATATACTAAGTTTTTGCACATAACATGCTACCTTTCATCATCTATTCCGTGACTTACCTCTCATCTCATCCTAGCATAATAAATCATATACGACCTCAAATCCCTATACAAATAAACCTACACATATTCTTTGTCTTTAGGACAAGAGCTCTGAGGGAAAAGGTAGAAGTTGTTAAAATGCTGCTATATTTATTTCAACCTTTTACCAACAGCTGTTTCAGCTAATAATTAATGGCTATCATCAGGGTGACTTTACAATGAAATTAAAATTCTCATATGTTGGTATCTAAAAACGAAAATTTGAAGATTTTGAATAAGAACATACATACATGCATACATACATACATACATATGTTTGTATATATTCTTATACATATATATTTATATGCATATATAATCCAAAAACAAATAATTTGACTTTTCAGGGTGTAAGTGGTCAATGTGAGTTAGGACCATGCCTAAGTTTTTTTTTTTATCCTTTTATTAAAAAGTTAAATTACATATTCTTTACAATCACAAAAATTTACAGTATATACACATTTAATTGCATTTTCTATAAACAAATCCATCTAATTTAACAATTTACAACATCACACATCTTGATTTTAATTTTTAGTCACTCAAAAACAATAACTTATATACTTTTTGGTGAACATGCCTAAGTAGTACAAAACTTAGCTCACTTTTGATAGGACTGTAACTCCAACTGTAAAAAGGTAAAGTAGGGGTGTATGCTCCTAACTTAATCCTTAAAGAAAATATAATAGATAAATAGATAGATATATGTGTGAGTACCTAAAAAATAAAATGCTCAAAGGAATTTCAGTAGACTCAGCAAAATGCTTATGTATTATGGGCCATGCCAGCCCCCGCACAGCTCAACTGATTGATTTAATAAGTACTGTGTCGAAAGTTCTTTTCGTTCGAGAAAACTTATAAATATATTATCCGTCGTGCTCACTGCTGTGACGTGCTTAAACACAGCTGTACTTTCACGGCTAACACACACACGCTCTCTCTCTCTCTCTCTCTCTCTCTCTCTCTCTCTCTCTCTCTCTCTCTCTCTCTCTCTCTCTCTCCTGATGCTATATATACCTCGATTGGTTAAATATTCAGTCGTCTCTATGTGACATTACACAGATTTTCCCTTCATCGTATGAGCCAAATCAGTTTTGGATCGTAGATTCAAAAACATCTTCATAGTTTATATATGACAGGTCTACCTCAACGCGGTTACTGATCTAGTTCTATATTTTTAATTTATTATTTCCCATCTGCAGTATCCTGTACTTACTTTTCCTATTTTCATTCCTAACTGGGCTATTTTCCCTGTTGGTGCCTTCGGGCTTGTAGCATCTGACTTTCCCAACTAGAGTTGTAGCTTGGATGATGATGATGATGATGATGATGATGACAACAACAACAACAACAACAACAATAATAATAATAATAATAATAATAATAATAATAATAATAATAATAATTGCCTCTTTTTCAACAGCGTAGGCCTACGTTTGTTCTGAGTTACTAATTTTGAAAGTAAATATAAAAACATACGCTTCTACTTGCCATTCTCTTTGAAGTATCTATGAAATAACATTTGATAACCACTTCTCGAAAATGTTTATAGCAATATACTCTTCCACTTGCTTTTTACAAGAACCCTTTCCTTTTCGGTATTTGTTTTGAAAAGCAAGCATTAAAACAAATTTATTTAGCAGTAGTTGGTTCTTACAACATTTGATAAAAGTATACATTAGTACTAGGTTTGAAAATAATCAAAACTAAACTATTAATAACCATTTGTATAAGATAGTCAAATCATATGACTAATTTAGATTATTTTTATACCAAAACAAGTCAAAGAACAGTCAAAACTGAAATATTAATAACCATTTGTTTAAGATAACTCAAAGCATATGTCTCATTTAGATTATTTTTATACCAAAACAAGTAAAAGAAAACAAAATGTACCCCGGAAAAAAATTAAATGTACGAATATACTCTAACATACAATCTCCCCTCCATTTTAGAAGGATATGTTGTCATCTTGCGAGTTCAAGAATCGGCCACTAGGTGTTGCAAACGCTGTTGCAGAATATGCATGAATGTGGGATTGTCAACCGAGGGTGTCACTTCAGAATCACGATATTCTTCTGCATTCCGAATATTCCAGTTGAATGGAGATTCCAAGGAGAGAGAGAGAGAGAGAGAGAGAGAGAGAGAGAGAGAGAGGAGAGAGAGAGAGAGATAACAGAATGGGTCTCTAGAGATTGCAACAACGGAGCAGGGGATGAAAGAGAAGACAGTGGATTGACGAACTAAGAAAATATTAGCGGGTATACAGTAAACTGGGATCGAAAGACTATAAACAAATGCGACTGGAAGGACATGTCTAAGGCCTTTGTCCTGCATTGGGTTAGTTACCGTTGATGATGATGATGATGATAGTGATGATGATGATAATAATATATATATATATATATTATAT
>NC_090759.1:64772711-64777711 GCF_036898095.1 Palaemon carinicauda
GTGGAGTGCATACCACCGCCAAGATTATTTAAAGTTTCATTTGATATAGAAAATGTAACCTGGTCTCTGACCTTGGCCTCATATAATTCAAGGTCAAACTCATTTAAATTTCATGTCGTTGAATGCCCGTTATAATTTCTCAATATTTCTATCAGTGGCTCTATGGAACTTTTTATTGTAATTACTTATTACTTCTCTGTAGTTTATTCATTTCCTTATTTTTTTTCCTCACTGGGCTATTTTTCCTGTTGGAGCCCTCGGGATTATAGAATCCTGCTTTTCCAATTAGGGTTTTAGCTTAGCCAATAATAATGATAATGATAATGATAATAATAATAATAATGATAATAATAACAATAACAATAATGATAATAATAATAATAATAATAATAATAATAATAATAATAATAATAATAACAACAATAATAATAATAATAATAATAATAACAATAACAATAACAATAATAATAAAAATAACAATAATAACAATAATAAAAATAACAATAATATGATAATAATAATAATAATAATAAATAATATAATGATGATAATAACAACAACAACAACAACAACAATAATAATAATAATAATAATAATAATAATAATAATAATAATAGCAACAACAACAACAACAATAATAATAATAATAATAATAATAATAATAATAATGCACATGGAGCACAATTAACTCCACTTCTTTACTCCCCGCCATTATATATCAATGATATGGAAGGAATGTCACAAACAAATACGGGTATCACAAACCGTGTATCACGTATGTGCACAAAATCACATTCAAAACGCAGTAAAAGATTAGATTTGTGTTTTTAGGGTTTACACAATTTCTTATATATATATATATATATATACACACATATATATACACACACATATATATACACACACACATATATATATATATAAACTTTCTTAATGATATTTTTTAGTAGGCCTACTACTACTATTATTATTATTATTATTATTAGTAGTAGTAGTAGTAGTAGTAGTAGTAGTAGTAGTAGTAGTATTATAATTATTACTATTACTTGCTAAGCTTCACCCCTAGTTGGAAAAGCACGATGCTATAAGTCCAAGGGCTCCAACAGGGAAAATAGCCCAGTGAGGAAAGGAAACAAGGAAACAATAACAACATTACAATAAAAATCTCCTATTTAAATTATACAAACTATAACAAAACAAGAGGAAGAGAAATGAGATAGAATAGTGTGCCAGAGTGTACCCTTATGGCACTCCCCAAGACTAGTGAACAATGGTTTGATATTGGAGTGTCCCCCTCCTAGAAGAGATGCTTACCATAGCTAAAGAGCCTCTTCTTCCCTTACAAGAGGAAAGTGCAGTAACCCCTTGGATGAAGAAGAATTGTTTGGTAATCTCAATGATGTCATGTGTATGAGAACAGAGGGGAATATGCAAAGAAAATGCCAGACTATTCGATGCATGTGTAGGCAAAGGGAAAATATACCGTAACCAGAGAGAAGAGCCCAATGTACTGTAGTACTGTCTGGCTAGTCAAAGGCCCCCCTAACTCTGTAACGGTAGTATCTCAACAGGTGGCTGGTGCCCTGTCCAACCTAACTACCTACTAGTCTAGTTTAAGTTACCTTCCAACTGCTTTCGACAGACTTCAGTTTTAGTTTTAACGTCTCGTTTTAGATATCCAGATAGATTAACACAAACACAGACGAAATGGCGAAAATATTTATTGATATCTTTATCTTTATTAATGCTAGCCAAGGTGCAACCCCAAAATAAAATTTTTATAACCGCAAGGCCGAAAATAAATGTCGAAGCAGAGAATGAGCTGTAACAGAGAAATAATAAAAAAGAATATATGTTAAATGACGATACTAAACCGATAATTAAAATTAACTATGAAACGACACTTATATCAATCTACTAAACAGAAAAATGCTTGCGCTAAGTTTGAATCCCTCAAGTTCCACTGACAAAACTATTTGATTTTGGTCCCATCCAATAACTAGAGGGGCACTCAGTACAGCGCAGACCTCCGCTGCGGCAGCTTATTTCTCGACCTTCTGTTCGACCTTGACCTAGACCTTTTTATCTTCGATGTCGGGATGTCAGAGAACTTCAAATCATTCATTCATTCATTTATTGACCTTAACATGTATTAATTGGTGTGGATTTTCATGCACTCAAATATGAACCAAGTTTGAAGTCTCTGTGACAACGATGTCCAAACTTATGGCTGATCACGTTAATTGTACATTTTGCTTGACCGTGACCTTGACCTTTGACCTTGACCTTCCCAAAATTGAATAATTTCCAGCTTTTTACATAACAGTTAAACACGGCAATTTTCATTACTCAACGATTAAAATTGTGGCCACGAAGCTGTTCACAAACAAACAAAACAAACAGGGGGGTAAAACATAACATTCTTCCAACTTCGTTGGCGGAGGTAATAACGTTACAATAAACAGTTGTAGAACGATCTTCCTAATCAGTTAGTTGAATCAGTAGAATTTCAAAAGTTCAAACTTGCAGCAAATGTTTTTATGTTGAACAGGCTGACATAAGTCTTTTGATAGTTATATATGGATATTCTGTTTTAATGTAGTTAATGATTTTTAAAATATTTTATTTAAATTTTTCATTACTTCTTATATCGCTTATTTCCTTATTTCCTTTCCTCACTGGGCTATTTTTCCCTGTTGGAACCCTTAGTTTTATAGCATCTTGCTTTTCCAACTAGGGTTGTAACGTGGCTAATAGTAATAATAAAAACAATAACAATAATAATAATAACAATAATAACAATAACAATAGCAATAATAATAATAATAATAATAATAATAATAATAATAATAATAATAATAATAATAATATACCATGCATTACGTATCTATTGTGAAGCCTCATAAGATCTGAATGCCAAGTATGGTCACAATAAGAAAAAGACACACACACTTTTATACAGCAAGAAAAGGATCTCAATTGAACGACGTTGCCAGAGATTAATAATTATCCAGACCAGATATAAGAAATTTAATAGACAGCAAGCTTTTGTTTTCCCTACAGGTTAAGATGGCTGTCAGCTGCCGAAGATCGGACAGGTGAAAAATACTCAAATCGCGAGTGAATAAATTAACCAAGACATTCCCTCAGGATAGACAGGTCTCCAAAAATAATGAAAGACTTTTTAAATATACTGATTTTTCCTTTTGGGTTAGAGTTCTCTTGCTTGAGGGTACACTCGGGCACACTATACTATCTAATTTCTCTTCCTCTATTTTTGTCAAGGTTTTTATCGTATTTATAGGAAATATTTATTTGAATGTTGTTACTGTTCTTGGATATTTTATTTTTCCTTGTTTCCTTTCCTCACTGGGCTATTTTTGTTTTTGGGTTAGAGTTTTCTTGCTTGAGGGTACACTCTGGCACACTATTCTATCTAATTTCTCTTCCTTTTTTTTCGTCAAGGTTTTTATAGTATATATATAGGAAATATTTATTTTAATGTTGTTACTGTTCTTAAATATTTTATTTTTCCTTGTTTCCTCACTGGGCTATTTTTGTTTTTGGGTTAGAGTTCTCTTGCTTGAGGGTACACTCGGACACACTATACTATCTAATTTCTCTTTCTCTTTTTTTGTCAAGGTTTTTATAGTATATATAGGAAATATTTTAATGTTGTTATTGTTCTTAAATATTTTATTTTTTCCTTGTTACATTTCCTCACTGGGCTATTTTTCTTTTTGGATTAGCGTTTTCTTGCTTGAGGGTACACTCTGACACACTATAATATCTAATTTCTCTTCCTCTTGTTTTGTTAAGGGGTTTTATAGTTCATATAAAAATATTTATTTCAATGTCATTGCTGTTGTTAAATATTTTATTTTTCCTTGTTTCCTTTTCTTACTGGGCTTATAGCATCCTGCTTTTCCAACTAATAATAATAATAATAATAATAATAATAATAATAATAATAATAATAATAATAATAATAATAATAATAATTTCTACATGTTCTCAAAAACCCAAACCTCAAAAAAAAATCTAAAAAAAAAAAAAAAATATTAAAAACGTGGGACTTAAATGGACAAATCGCTCACATCTTACCACATCCAATACTATAAAATTTGCTACAGTCCTTAGGAGCTTAGTGCAAGCGGTAATGGGTTTAAAAAAATGAATAGGAATAAAAAATATTGAATAAAAGCTTTACTAAGAATAATGTAATTAATATTTCTGCATTATTTTATCCCTAAAGTAGGTCGGAAAATATGCAAAATTAAAATTTCTAAAAATATTTAATTAATTTTTGTCCTTTCAGATCAACAATTAACTATTTTTTTTTAGTCTAATATGAAATACAGAAGATTTTCTAAAGATGTAATTTTAGATATTAGAAATTTAATTCATTTAAAAAAAAATCATGTCTTCAAATATCGAAATTAAAATTCCTTAGAAAATTTCTATAGTTAAAACATCTTTTAGAAAACTAAAATATTTAGTAATTTCTTACAATAAAAAATTGATAAAGACCAAATCTTTTATGACAAATAAGAGACAGTCAATTTCATAAAATTAAAATCAGTATTGAAAGAAATGCGTTCTTCACGAAAATTAAAGAAACTTATTATTTTACTTAAACGACAATCTTATAAGATTAAAATGGATTTTGAAAACATACGTGTCTTAAACAATTTATAATATATATATATATATATATATATGCATATATATATATATGCATATATATATATGCATATATATATATATATATATATGCATATATATATATGCATATATATATATATATGCATATATATATATGCATATATATATATATATGCATATATATATATACATATATATATACATATATATATATACATATATATATACATATATATATATACATATATATATACATATATATATATATATACATATATATATACATATATATATATATATACATATATATATATATATATATACATATATATATA
>NC_090759.1:64782711-65017713 GCF_036898095.1 Palaemon carinicauda
GAGGACTATGAAGCGCAAAGTAGATGAGTGGAGATGTATTGAATTAAATCTAACCGAGGCCCTTTGCGTCAATAGGCGTAGGAGGAGATTATGATGATGACATATATGTATGTATGCATGTTTGGGTATTTACTGTATGTATGCATAATATATCTATGTATAATGTATACATATACATACATGGGATAATTTTTTTCTAATAACGCACATTCCTCTCAAATAATCAAATACCGAGCCAAATAAATATTGTTCAATATCGAATTTACTCTCTCAAGAGATTAAAAAATCTAAAGGAATTTCTATATAAGTGCATCCAACGACACCATGATTCGAACGTCTTCCTCTAAACTGGAAAATTAAGCGGGGTTTAATCGGTCGAACGGCTCATCGAACCCGGTTGTCGAACCTGATTGTCAAACAGTTCGAAGAGGTGCCGTCAATCACTAATGCATAAGGATTGTGGAGAAATAAGCTCCGCCCACATTAAGTCAGTCGAGAACAGACTTTCTTCGAACCGTTCGACAAACGTGTTCGATAACCAAAAACACCGTTCATACTTTTATACATCACTTCAAACCGTGTTCGACGAACCGTTTGAAACCCGCGCTAGGCAACCGGGTCCTTTGCAGATAACCATCTAAGCATGCAGAAACTGTCGTTGAGAAATAACGGGTAAATAAATTGTTGCTGTTGTTATTGTTGTTGTTTACGGCGTAGTGAAGTGGATTGGGAACATCTAAAAAACATTGGCACTTTTTACAACAAACACTTCAGATTCCATGGAATAGGGACAACTAAAATGGTCTTTTTTTAATCCTCTGGTACTGCCACGTGGCAGTTAAATTTGATGCATAATCAAAGTCTTAAAACTAATATGACTCGCATGACAAGGAATCTTTAATTATCTAAGTTATAAGCATATGTATTACTTAGTTTACACATACATACAAACTATATATATATATATATATATATATATAGGTAGATAGATAGATAGATATATGGGTTGTGATAAAAACTGGACAAGCCACGGACATGAATAGACATGTCTCAGGCCTTTGTCCTGCAGTGGACTTTCTTGAAACGGCTGCATTTCTTGCTGTTGTGTTTGTTTGTTTGTTCCTGAATATACGGTTAACTTAACAGAGAAAATTAAACGAATAATAACAGAATATAAGCAACACTTTCAGCAAGAGTAAAATAGAGCATCTGGCAACTCACCCGACCTCTGCAATGATCAGATCACCAAGAATAACAATTTGAATAAGTCACAATTTTCACAAACACAAGGTAAACTCTGGCAGGTGTACTTGCTGAAACGAAGAGCGGATTGCACGACTTCCATCCTCCCGCCAACACCGGATAATTGAAAGTAAAACATTTTCAAACCCAAGGATAATACAAAGTAGTTGTGCGAGTCACATCGTCTTTAGCCATGGACACTTCAGCCGTTTAGTAGTGAAGAGCGTCTGTTTGCTGAACGCAACCCGGCGATTGTAAACATGGCAACC
This sequence comes from Palaemon carinicauda, assembly GCF_036898095.1. Lineage (NCBI taxonomy): Eukaryota > Metazoa > Arthropoda > Malacostraca > Decapoda > Palaemonidae > Palaemon > Palaemon carinicauda. The sequence goes on from NC_090759.1 coordinate 64,784,223, forward strand.
GTACTTGAGTTGTGAAATAGTTGGATGAAAACATTGCTCTTTACCGATTTTTAGTCTCAAATAATTCAGAAAAAACGTTCTAATAATGAACGAATTTTATTTGTAAAATTGTTTATTTTGTGAACAACAAACAATGTACAAACGAATGATAGGTGGTGTTTACAGTCATTGGGTTGCGTTCAGCAACCTAACAGCTCGCTCTTCACTGAGGTTGCGTTCAGCAAACTAACTCGAACACAATTTAGCGCCAAGCGACCATTCACCTAACATTTTAGACGCTTCGCTTCATTTTTGCTCGTAGGCCTCATTATGAATCATCGCTGCTTACTTTGCTCGTAAGTTCGTTGGAGAATTCGGTAACTCTTTATTCGGCTAGGACATGTAGGCCTACCCTGAGCCGTATAGGCCTACCTAATTATAAACTTTGCATTTAAAATATTTTTTCCTACCTTTTTCTTTTAACAATTCAATGTAAAGCATTCGTTATTAGTTGAAATTAGATTATGCTTACAGGCCCTGTCGGTATTTGTACAAATGACCGCCAAATATATATATATATATATATATATAGAGAGAGAGAGAGAGAGAGAGAGAGAGAGAGAGAGAGAGAGAGCTATCTTCAGACAGAAATTATTACATTTTTTACTCACCGTTTTTATATTTCCTCGTTCTGCCGTCCGTTCATCAACCGTCTTCTTGACGGAAATACCTTAACGAATCAACCGTCATCACCAAGAAAATGCTCACTCCCTTGCACGACACGCTGACCAATAGCAGCTTGCATCAGACTACTACTGTAGCACCTTTTGGCGGTGCTATAAAATAGAGAGATTATTATTATTATTATTATTATTATTATTATTATTTCCTAGTTGGAAAAGCAAAATGCTATGAACTCAAAGGCTCCAACAGGGAAAAAATAACCCAGTGAGGAAAGGAAAAGAAAATTTATTAACTACAAGAGAATTATTGAATAATTTAAATAAAATATTTCAAGAACTATAACAATGACTTAAGACATGACCATGTATACATACATACATACATACACACACAGATTGCAAAAGAAGCAGGGGAAGAAAGAGACTTTGAGGCTTTTGTTCTGCAGTGGTCTAGAAATAACTGATGATGAAGCAGCTCTTCTAGGAGAAGGACACTCCAAAATCAAACCATTGTTCTCAAGTCTTGGGCGGTGTCATAGCCTCTGTACCATGGCCTTCCACCATCTTGGGTAAGTTCTCTTGCTTGAGGGTACACTCATTCACACTACATGTTTCCTTATTTCCTTTCCTCACTGAACTATTTTTCCCTGTTGGAGCCCTAGGGCTCATAGTAACTGCTTTTCCGAATAGGGTTGTACAGTAGTTTAGCTAATAATAATAATAATAATAATAATAATAATTATGTATGGTCCTGAAATTGGAATAGAAGACCACTGTAGACGTTAAAACAGCAATAAAAAATCCTTATAAATAACAAGAAATGTGGAAGCCTTGGGGGAGAAATCTTGAAAAATAGTCTAAATAAGTTGATAGGAATGATCTTGCTAGAGGAGGAAGTGCCAGATTATTATCATCATTATTATTATTATTATTACTATTATTATTATTATTATTATTACTTGCAAAGCTACAACCCTAGTTGGAAAAGCAGGATGCTATAAGCTCAGGGGCTTCAACAGGAAAAATAGGCCAGTGGGAAAAGGAAACAAGAAAAATAAAATGTTTTAATCAAAGTAACATTGAAATAAATATTTCCTAATTAAGATATAAAAACTTTAACAAAACAAGAGGAAGAGCATTAGGATAGAATAGTGTGCCCGAGTGTACCCTCAAGCAAGAGAACTCTAACCCAAGACAGTGGAAGACCATGGTACAGAGGCTATGGCACTACCCAAAACTAGAGAACAATGGTTTGATTTTAAAGTGTCCTTCTCCTAGAGGAGCTGCTTACCATAGCTAAATAGTCTCTTCTATCCTTACCAAGAGGAAAGTGGCCACTGAACAATTATAGTGCCAGTAATTAACACCTTGAGTGGGCAAGAATTGTTTGACAATCACAGTGTTGTCAGGTGTATGAGGACAGACGAGAATCTGTAAGGAATAGGCCATACTATTAGGTGTATGTGCAGGCAAAGGGAAAATTAACCGTAACTAGAAAGAAGAATCCAATGCAGTACAGTACTGTCTGGCCAGTCAAAGAACCCCATAACTCTCTAGTCTAGAGGCAGGACCTCAACGGGTGGACCTACCAAATAAATTGATACGTCTATCGAAGGCCCACTACACAAACACCAAATGTTTAGTAAGATATGGAGGAAAAACAACTTCATCCCTCACCATCAGAAATGGGCTTCAGCAAAGTTGCATACTATCCCTCATACTCTCCACCCAGTTTTCCTTTAGGCATAGCATTAAAAAGAATCCGAAGTCATCAGCCCCCGTCTTCCCCCAGATTAATAAATATCAAATACGCATGCCACATTGTGTCATAGGCAACCATAAATCCAAATTGGTACAAAATGGAAAAATAATGAACATGCTTGAAAATAAGTTTTGCATTCACGTGCTGTAGACACTACTCAAAGTCGCCCTTCCCTCGTACACACACACACACACACACACACACACACACACACACATCACGTCCTGCATCTTAAAACGCATACATTCACTTGGAGCCTAAAATTCTCTTCGTTTGGTATTCATATAACACGAAGACAGGTCCGTTTGTTACGAGTGGTTGAACTGACATGACCCGTAGAAAAAGTATTACGACCCAAAATCCACTTTTTTTTTAATGTAGGTTCAACTATTGTTACAATATTTACAACTGAGAGAGAGAGAGAGAGAGAGAGAGAGAGAGAGAGAGAGAGAGAGAGAGAGAGAGGAGACAGGAAGGCAATTTCCCTATTCCTTTCCGACGGATTGAGGTGTGATCTCTACCAATGAAAAATAAATGATTGGGAAAAGTGGTCAGAAACGAGGTCCCTGGAGAGAGAGAGAGAGAGAGAGAGAGAGAGAGAGAGAGAGAGAGAGAGAGAGAGAGAGAGGAGAGAGGGGGGTGGATTGATATTGGGTTTAATATTTTTAGGTAGACAACATAACTTGGGTGCATACCATGGGCAGTATTATTCAATTTAGGCTATTACTTTACTTAATGATATTTAAGGAACACCAAGATATGAACGGCTTTATTCTAAAGACAATGCAATTGCACGAATTCTTAAGCAACGATCTTTTTATGCCCTATAGTACAAAAAAAAAGGTTCTAAACTCAACACTTTCAAAATAAAAGTGTCACAACAAGAATGCCAGTTGTTATATCACTACCATTGTTGACAAACAACTTACTACTACTACTACACTACTACCATTATACAAATACTACCACTACCAACTCCGCTAACAATCACCACTTCACAAAGCCTACTTACTACCCTCGGTCTAGGGATATCTAGACCGTGCTACTACCATTACTACCACCAATTTGTACTACAGCAACGGCTCCCTCGTAACATCGTATCAGGCCATTTCATGACAGACACACCCCCTCCCCCTTACTAACCCTTCATACAGAACAAGCATGACTCGGCGTTCCCTTGAAATAGGGTAAATAAAGAAAAAAAAATGAACGACGAAGAGTAATCCTGGTGGTTACTGAATGAAAAACATAGTAGCAGTGCGGCCTCTCGATGTCTCAGAATGTCTTTTTTTGATAATCAGTTTTGCCTTCTTTCATTCGTCAAATATTGTTTATTTGTAAGTGAACGTAGATGTTTATAAACTTTTGTCTCTGTCTATTTGTGGTTTAAGGTTTTTTGCTTTGATTAAATAATAATAATAATAATAATAATAATAATAATAATAATAATAATAATAATAATAATAATAATATAAAGACCTCGTAAACAGACATGGCGCATGTTATCATTATGAAGTAGCCTACAGACCCAATGAATATCCATAATCCACGTTGCAACTGAGGAGAGAGAGAGAGAGAGAGAGAGAGAGAGAGAGAGAGAGAGAGAGAGAGAGAGAGAGAGAGAGAGAGGCCATATGTACATTATGATCAGCGCCCAAACCCACACTCTCCACCCAAGCTAGGACCAGGGAGGGACAGGTAATGGCTCAGCTGATGATGATTCAACAGGTACACATAAAGGGTCCCCCAAATCCATTCTCCATTTCCTCACAAGAATGGTTAGGTTGCAAACACCAAAGGAAACTATAGAACTCGAACCGCAGTGCGTTGATCGCCAGGCAAGGACGTTTCCAATAGGCCACCACAACACCCATTGTTGTTATCAACTTGAAATAACACCTGCAGTAATGATTTTTTGTTTCTTTAGCTTATAGATTTATTTCACCAACATTTCTTTAGGAGATTCTTTTATCTCCGCTCACAATATAAGACATCCTTCGTCTGTCTTAGTGTCATGTTGACATTTGATTACACTTTACCTCGGGTAGCTTTTACCTCGATTTCTGTATAGTAAAATGTTGAAATTATATCTTCTTTGATATGAGAAGCAGTACCCGTCAAGGTTTCATTGCGATATTAATAATAGAAAAGGAAAAATACCTTCACAATCTCAATCAGGGAATGAGAAGGCCCCAGAAGGTACCCATGGAACTGCTTATTTATATGGTTACTACCATGTCCTTCGACTTACCCCGACGGCCTCTTGCCCTTAGCATCCGGGAACAATGCACCAGCGACATAATCGGCCACCATCATAATTGCCTCCCATTCCGGAAATAAAATATCAGTATTTTAAGTCATGTAACTCACTCTATGCCCGAGGAGAAGCAGAAACAAATGCTACATGCAAGAACACCGCGTTGTATGTGTCTGTGTAGGCGTCACAAAATACGTACACACATACGCACGCACCTCGCACGTCTCGGTGAAGTTATTGCTTGAGCCATTTCCATAAATTGTCAACAAACAGGCGAGTGTGATGTAAGCATAGCCGTTTAAGATGAATGTTGTAAACTATATTTATCTCAAGAAGGAGTTGTATTATCATATTTCCATTCACATAAGCACGAAAGATACTCCAGGGAAAAATACAAACAGTAAAGGAAGACAATACGTTTTCCTCTTACTTTCTGCTTTTGTTGCCTAAAGATAAGTAGGTGTCTGGCACCTCCATCCTCCACACCTAAGAAGAAGAAGGAAGAAGAGGAGAGAGAGAGAGAGAGAGAGAGAGAGAGAGAGAGAGAGAGAGAGAGAGAGAGAGAGAGAGAGACTGGAGGAGGGCGAGACCGAGTGCAAACGTGTGTAAATGTTCATGTACGTAAACAGCAATTGATAAGATGACAAGTACGCTCATGTTTAATGCCTCGCTAGTTTGTGTTGAGGTATTTTTATCAGCTAATTCACGGGATTTCGTGGAGCTGAAGTTCATTGCTAAAGGTTGCTGTGTCACATACACGTACAAACATGACATCTGACCGTCCCTTCAGTATTAAAATGCAACAGCTGTGCATGTTCTAAGATCGGAAACGCATACATAGTAAATGAACATTTCTATGCGCGTACACAGTTACGCCTTCTCTCCCCCCTGTCGTTTCCATTTATGTCGTATACTTAAAATGCCATTATCTCCCAATTAGCAATATATAAGTGTTTTTCTTTCCAATTGTTTATCGTGGAAAGAGTTATTTGTTTGACAAAAGTGGACGAAGTAAGATTGGAAGTGTCCGTGTGTGTTTGTAAATGCGTGCGTATGTTTGTATACCCCGAGTATGTGGTAGTCGTCTGCATGAGTAAGTTGAGGCAACCAATGAGTGTGCGCGGTATAGTCACGTGACCAAACACAGACCAATAAACAACTAGCTTGATCGCTCATTCACCCAAGGCTGGATATCATCATGTAGAGTGTATATATGGAAAAAAAGTATTTTATACGGGATTATACGTTATTAATTAAGACATTTTATGATACAGGTAAATAATAAGATTAAGAATATATCTTAACTATTGCTTAGTCTACTAAAAGTTAGAAATAGATAAGGAATTTGAAAAAAATGTGGATAGTCTCTAGATATCTGACCAAAACAAATGAACAAATTACAAAATTTCCTTTGCGTAATTGTAAAATATTATGAATAATATTACTATGATATATTTAATATCTACAAAGGATGTAAAGATTACGTGAAAACAGACAATATTCGTGAAATAACCCTTTCGTTTCCGTTCTACATTCCTGATTGGTTCAGTCTAGGATGGTGATGGTGTAGAGTGAAGTGTCTAAGTGACTCTCGGATCCATATTGGAGGTTGTTTTGGTATATTATTACCCATGCCAGGTGTGTATTATCTTCCAAGTTGTTTATGAATATCTCATGCAGGCCTACACTGCCTCAAATGGCGAAACGCCACGAGCCTTTAGTGGAAAAGACTCGTGATGAGTTTCTTTGTTTCCATCGGCTGGCTCAGAGGAATGGCTACTTACTATTACTACTGCTCCTGCTACTTGGAGGACGGTATTCTGGGCTACTTAGCACGGCCATAGCAATTCCCATTATCTTTCCAGACCCATTCTTATGGCCTTAAAGATTTGAGGTCAATAGAAATGTATTTCATTAGGGGGAATTGCTCGTAATGATATAGTAAAATTGAATCAAAAAGGGATATTTTTGTCAGGCCAAGTGTATGTTGCGGAGACTACGGTGAGGTCTTATGTCATTTTTCATCATCTGCTGTGGTTCCTTATTAAGGGCCAGAATAAATAATATCATCATAGCTTCTATTCGTCGTAACTGTGTGATTTGTAACCGGGTTGACGGTTTCCTCCGTTAAATGACGCCAAGGTAATATGACGTTTTTTAGTACCGTAGGTGAGCAGTGTAGTAATTCATTAGCCCTGTTTTTTTATTTAGTTAAATATCTTAACTAAATATTTATATTGATTGGTTAAGTGTTTGGCTACAAGCGAGTTATCATGCTATAGGCAAGGCTAACTTATCCGTATTCCTTTTCATCTAGACAAGATTACATGTTAACTGAGGCCCTTTAATAAAGTTGGGGCATTTGCAGAACATAAGGACAGACATATCATTGAGGTAATGTTTATTTGGGTTAGCTTGGCTTAGGATATCATGCATAAGTCTACAACTTTTGCCATTTTCCTCTCCCATCCTACTTCATGGTAGTAGATCTGTAACCACACTGTAACGTTAAGAGCCTTCTGCCGTATGATCTAGTTACTAAGGCATTTGGCTAAGTACGGTTGAGTTGGTACTATGGAAGGTTAGTAGCCTGACCTGATCCCGGGTATATGTAGCAAACCTCTACTGTAGCTGAGATGATACAGCATTTTTATTTTGCCCAGTTCAGATTAGCGTAGGTTAAATTTTTAAAACGTGCTTTTCCATTAGGAAGTTGAATTTGTATAGATTAGGTGATTGTGATAGACAGCCTTTGGAGATTATTAAACCACTGCACTTTTTATAGAATTTGGGGAGCCTTCGTATATCGGCGGCCAGTTCCTCACGCGTTCATTAAAAATGGACATCAACTAACCTATCCTTTCTCCCCTAACCTATCCTACGAGTCGTGTCCTTACCTACTTACCTAATGGGGGGCTAACACACCCTGCGACCGCCCTTTACACTGCCGTATTCTAAGTTAGACATAAAAATACATACAGGTGGCCGCTATCATACATACACCCGGAATTCGGATAACAAGTAACATTTATGATAAAATGACCTTTCAATTTCTTGAAATATCAGTGGTGTTTCACTTCAAGCTCCTGAAGTAGCAAGCATTTATGGTGTCACAGGACAAAAAAAAAAGGCTAATATGCAATAGGAATTGGTACCCAATGAATTAGCCTCTGATGAATCTTGCACATATACATCTTGAATTACATGCTGTATATCTTGATAGTTGTAAGCTTTGGTAGACCTTTATCTTGAGATATGGTTTTGCACCTCTTTAGTGCTTCAAGTATTTTATTACTATTACTACTATTACTATTAAATGCTAAGCTACATCCCTAGTTGGAAAAGCAGGATGCTATAAGCCCAGGGGCCCCAACAGGGAAAATAGCCCTGTGAGGAAAGGAAATAAGGAAAAATAAAATATTCTAAGAATAGTAACATCAAAATAAATATTTCCTATATAAACTATAAAAACTTTAACAAAACAAGAGGAAGAGAATCTAGATAGAACAGTGTCCCTGAGTGTACCCTTAAGCAAGAGAACTCTAACCCAAGAGACAGTATAGGAAGGGGGGGGGGGGGATTAATACTTGTTTCAGTAGTTTTCTTGTTGAGTTTCTGGGCAGGGGGATTTGCCTTTCCATCGCCACCTCTTTAATCTTCTTCTTTATTCTATTTCTTTTATTTTCTTCTCTTTTTCTCCCCATCTAATATATTTATTCTTTTATTTTTTCTATTCCTTCTTTCTTAACCCTTTTACCGCCAAAGGACGTACTGGTACGTTTCACAAAAGCCATCCCTTTACCCCCATGGACGTACAGGTACGTCCTTGCAAAAAAATGCTATAAAAATTTTTATTTTCATATTTTTAATAATTTTTTGAGAAAATTGCATTTTCCAAGAGAATGAGACCAACCTGACCTCTCTGTGACGAAAATTAAGGCTGTTAGAGCAATTTAAAAAAAAAATACTGCAAAATGTGCTTGAAAAAAAAATAACCCCTGGGGGTTAAGGGTTGGAAATTTCCAAATAGCCTGGGGGTAAAAGGGTTAAAGAGAACATTTCTATCACCTTCTTTCCCTCTTTGCATGGCTGCTATAATTCTTGTATTTTCTTTCTCGTTGCTGAGGTCTGGACAGTAAAGAAGTCATCGCCTTGTGTTCCTAGACCAAACTTGTAGTTTGTGCTGGATAACTGATGTCCTTTATTGTATTATGGGTTTGTCAGTAGTGAAATGCTCATTTGTATCAATGTAATTTATTTGAATAAGGATATACAGTATATAGATGTTAAATGTCTGGATGAAAAGCATTAAAGGTCTTGTAGTGTTCCCTGATGTTATTTTGTCAAAGGACATTATTATTATTGTTATTAGCTAAGCTACAACCCTAGTTGGAAAAGCAAGATGCTCTAACACCAAGGCTCCAATAAGGAAAAACAGCCCAGTGATGAAAGGAAATAAACAATATAAGAACTAATAACAATTAAAATGAAATATTTCAAAAACATTAACAACATTAAAACAGATATTTCATGTATAAACTATAAAAAGACTTATGTCAGCCTGTTCAACATAAAAACATTAACCATTCCTGCTCATGTTTCAAATAGTTGTTTGGTCATTTATAGTCCATAGTTTTCCTTTTGTGACTTTTTATTCTAGGTATTTCTAATATATGATGATATTAGGTAGTCTTCTCTCTGAACTGCTCCATACATGCATTTCAAACTAGCAAATTTTAAAGCGTCACTCAAAGGTCAGGATGAGGTTACCCTATATTGCAGCTATTAACAAGACCCCTTCAGACAAGGTGTAAGCCCTCCTTGCTTGGGTATTACTTCACTGCCTTGTGGAAGACATTTCAGTCAAATGTCAGATTGCTCTGTGAAGGAAAAGTCTTTTACGAGGATAGAAGAGGTTACCAAATCCTTCCAGGAAGAAACCGCACTGGTCTTACACTGTAGCTGTTCGGGTTTGCCCTGGTGTATACCCCATGCAAGATCCTATTCAGTTTCCATAGATCTTGCTTGTGTTTGTGCTTCATAAGGCTAAATGGGACGTTCTGATTAGACTGTAGCTGTTCGGGTTTGCCCTGGTGTATACCCCATGCAAGATCCTATTCAGTTTCCATAGATCTTGCTTGTGTTTGTGCTTCATAAGGCTAAATGGGACGTTCTGATTAGACTGTAGCTGTTCGGGTTTGCCCTGGTGTATACCCCATGCAAGATCCTATTCAGTTTCCATAGATCTTGCTTGTGTTTGTGCTTCATAAGGCTAAATGGGACGTTCTGATTAGACTGTAGCTGTTCGGGTTCGCCTTGCTGTATACCCCATGCAAGATCCTATTCAGTTTCCATAGATCTTGCTTGTGTTTGTGCTTCATAAGGCTAAATGGGACGTTCTGATTAGACAGTAACAACCATTTGATCCTGCTGAATTGATAATTGTTTGCAAAATTATGATACTGATCGCGCCATTTATTCATTCTACAGTTTAAACTTTTATCATTCTTTCCCTATAATGGCAGCAAAGTGTGTGAAGCAAGATATGGAATTACAGTACTGCTTACTAAGAGATAGGGAAACAAAAAGCTTGAAAATTTGACCCTGGCGTAATCTCCGAACCTAAAATGATTTCTTTCATGTACAGTACATTTTGTTTGCTCGACTTTTGAAGAATGTTAAATACTGTACTGTACTTGAAAATTAGATTAGTATAGGTGTGAGTTTTTTCTGATATATTCCACCTTAGCTATTGTTAGGTTTCACCTGTTATTCTATGTACTGTATGTATAATAGTTCTTCTATTGTCTCACAACATTCAGTTGATGAGAGCTTATGTGTAATAGTGTGCTTTTATGTCTTTACTAGATAATAATTAATATTAAAACTTAGTGTACTTTTGAATTCCTCTTCACATTTAGTACAGTAGTATGCAGGTTTTAAATCGACGACTGTCATGATAGAAAAATAAATCTATCATTCAGGAAAGGCTATTGCCCAGATATATGCTCAATAACAAGTTGACTTTTTTCCACATAATTATTCTCTTTTTGTCATTTTAAAGCTCACACAGATACTTAAACCATTTGACATTATCATTCTTAACCCTTTAACCCCCAGGCTATTTGGAAATTTCCAGCCCTTAACCCCCAAGGGGTTATTTTTTTCCCAGCACATTTTGCAGTATATATATTTTAAATTGATCTAACAGCCTTAATTTTTGTCATAGAGAGGTTAGGTTGGTCTCATTCTCTTGGTAAATGCCTGAATTTTTTCAAAAAATAATCAAAAATATGACAAAAATAATTTTTATAGCATTTTTTTGCAAGGACGTACCAGTACGTCCATGGGGGTAAAGGGATGGCTTTTGTGAAACGTACCAGTACGTCCTTTGGGGGTAAAAGGGTTAAGAGAAAGTGGACATTGTTAAAAAAAACTGAGAGGTACATACAAAGCAGGGTGTGTCTGGTGCTAGTGGTCTCGTTGTTTGTGCCACTCCCATCAAGATATTTTTCATTGTCCTTGTACTAAGGTACATAACTAGTTGGCTTGGAAGTTCATCCAGGCTTCTCTTTCTGATGTCTAATGTCTGTGGCACATTTTAACCCTTTTACCCCCAAAGGACGTACTGGTACGTTTTACAAAAGCCGTCCCTTTACCCCCTTGGACGTACCGGTACGTCCTTGCAAAAAAATGCTATAAAAATTTTTTTTTTCTTCATATTTTTGATAATTTTTTGAAAAAATTCAGGCATTTTCCAAGAGAATGAGACCAACCTGACTTCTCTATATCAAAAATTAAGGCTGTTAGAGCAACTTAAAAAAAAAATATACTGCAAAATGTGCTGGGAAAAAATAACCCCCTGGGGGTTAAGGGTTGGAAATTTCCAAATAGCCTGGGGGTTAAAGGGTTAAGATTAAGGCAAGGTAAAATTGCCAAGTGTTTTTGTAATGAATCTTGTAGGGTTATGTGCTCATGTGTTTCACATGGCACATCAATGCCTTTTTTATTCATTTAGAGCTGAATGCATTGAAAGTAATATAGTGATGATTATAATCTTTGTTATAGAAATTTTAGGCATTGACTAGTGTTTAATTTTCATCACTAGACTATACACTATGGTTATAGACTAGGAACACATTGTTAGGTCTATGTTCTTAGCAACTAAGGTTTTGCAAAACTATTAAGTCTGGGTGGTGGTTCTTACGACTTGATCAAATACGTCTCCCTGGATTCTATTTTCTTTACTGTATACTGAAACTTATAAACAGCTGCTCAAGGAAACAAATTCTATTTTGAGGTTTTAAAGTAACTTGTAGGAGGACACTACAAAATCAAACCATTGTTCTCTAGTCTTGGGTAGTGCCATAGCCTCTGTACCATGGTCTTCCATGTTCTGGGGTATAGATCTCTTGCTTGAGGATACACTTAGGCACACTATTCTATCTTATTAATCTTCTTAAAGTTTTTATAGTTTATATATGAAAGATTTATTTGAATGTTGTTTCTATTCTTAGAATATTTTAATTGTTAATTACTTATCTTTTAGTTTATTTCCTTTCCTCACTGGGCTATTTTCCCTGTTGGAGTCATGGGGTTACAGGATTCTTCTTTTGCAACTAGGGTTATAGCTTAGCAAATAGTAATAATAATAATAACATGGCACAATACTGCAATATAAAGTCAGACCTAAGTGGCTAGAACATGACTGTCATTTGCCAAATTTCATCTGAACTTATAAGCCTCCCTCGACTACAGGTTCCTTATTCCAGACATTCCATCCTACTTATCCTTTCCACAAGCTGCCGAGAAGTAAGAGACTGTTCAGGCCCAATTTGTCTTACTCTACAATCTACCATCACTTGAATCTGTAGCTTTTTTACTTCATTATATTATTTGGGTTTCATTTGTATATCATTGGAAATATTTATCAGTCTATCATATGTACAGGGAGCATCTTTTACATTTATACAAGTACAATATTTTATGCGTATATATATATATATATATATATATATATATATATATATATATATATATATATATATATATATATATATATATATATATATGTATATATGTGTGTGTGTGTGCATGCATGCATGCATGTGTGTATGTATGAATGAATATATACACACACAATACTTTATTTTATTTGTACGTTGTATAAACTGACGTGCAGTATGTTGAACCAACGTTAAGAGGGGTGTAATATATATATATATATATATATATATATATATATATATATATATATATATATATATATATATATATATATATATATATATATATATATATATATACTGTATATATATATTATGGGAAATGCTACATTTTATAAAGATATAAAGATGCTTCTCTTCTGTTTTCCCCTCTCATACATAAGATTACATTTGTTATGTAGTCGATAGTTTCAGTATACTGTATGTGCATTTCACTGCTTTATCAAAGCTTTGCATAGTGGTTTTATGCTCTTTTTACCACTTGAAATGATAAAATAGATCAAAAACTCATTCATAGATCTTGTTAATTAATTGATGATAAGACTGTTTTCACAGGAATCCCTTTTCGTGTCTTCACGTTTAAATATCTAGAACAATGTTGATTAGCTTTTTACCCTTTCTGACATGGTTTGGAGATGTGGTAAAATGTCTGTCAAATCTACAAAATGTCACAACCTAGGTCAAGATTCATGAATTAAATCTTGGAAAATTAGCAGTTTCTCCAAATGTTCTTTGCTTTCTTTTAGGTCCTAGTATACTTAGGCTTTATATTAGGTTAATACTTTTGATAATTGAAATTGTATTACTTGGTTTTTGGCCTTTTTATGTACCAAACTTGCTTACATTGTCGTTCCTATTTTGACAATCTCGGAATCCTCCTAAAGCTCATAACAAGTCTCTCGTATTATAGGAAGTTCTTCTGCATTCATAAGGAGTCACTGTTATAGGATAAGGAGTCACTGTTATAATGAAGGAATCGCAACCATATCAGGCATGTTTGTATGCTTGAGCATTTTTCTTGTATGTTCTCCAGTGAAACCATATCTGTAAGGAAATCTCAGAGAAAACCTACTGCTACACTATTGAGGCAGCAAAATGGTGCTCTTCTAGTTCACATCATTAGTATAGCTCAGGGGAGATAATTTGATGGTTTTATCAATATAATTACGTGAGTGCGTGCTTAGGGTTGTGGTGGCCTATGTGGTAACGTCCTTGCCTGGTAATCGCCAGACTAGGGTTTGAGTCCCGCTCAAACTCATTAGTTCCTTTAGTCGCTGCAACCTCACCATCCTTGTGAGCTAAGGATTTTGAGGTTTGGTGGAGTCTGTAGCTCTATCCGCTGAGTCATCCGTAGCTGTTGCCTAGCCCTCCTTGGTCCTAGCTTGGGTGGAGAGGGGCTTGGGCACTGACCATATATATAATATGATCAGTCTCTAGGGTATTATCCTGCTTGATAGGGCAATGTCACTGTCCCTTGCCTCTGCCATTCATGAGCAGCCTTTAAACCTTTACTGTATGTTGGACATAAGCATTCCACTTAATTTAACTTCATTTGAATTCATATTTCCAAGTATGGATAGTATATGGAGATGATATATGGTATAGTAATTCATGCCAAGTCTTCCATTTGTAAGTTAGGTCGCCATATTTTAATCATTTGTATTGTTGTTGCTTTATCATGAATTTCATAAGGAGCCTTCAGTTTATCTGATTTTATCATCTTCCTTCATTTTTAGTTTTGTAAATTTTGCTAAAAGTATCTTAAGTATAACTGTAAATAGTAAACTCCTTGAGATTAGAAATTATTAGGTATTGTTAGTAGTGGAATATTTTAAAACATTTAATTATGGGTGCAGATTATACTAAAGGCTCCTTGGTACTTATCAGATTTTGCCACATATCAGGAGGCCAGGCCCCTGTAATATCTGATAATTTGAGGGGCCACTCTTCTTATTATTATTGGAACCAGGATAGTAGTGATATGAAGGAATTTCTTATGTTTCTTTTATTTTGTATGTTTACACATGAAAATTGAAAGCAACACATGGCTGGCTTTCCAGTCTCGTCTATCCTAACATGCTTTCACCTCCTTGATCCATGTTCTGGTTCCAGTGACATCTTGAGTTTAACATAGAGGGAAAGATGTACCTTGACCTCAATTTTGGTAGGAGGGGCCAAGGTCCTTCTTGGAAAGGTCTTATTTAGTCATAGCCTCATGTGATAGCTCATTTTCAAAGCAAGGACCTTATGGTTTTGTAGTTCTGTACAGCATTAGACATGGTAGTGAAGGCTTTTTAAAGTTTGAGTAAATCCCATGGTCCAGTTTAATAAAATATTTCCACTATATAGTAGACATATTCATCATCTTTGTACCAATAGATATAATTTATTTCTTCCAAAGTATAAATAGTCTTACAGGAAGAGAAGGTACATAATATTTGCCAATCTTTTTTATACCTTTTGGTTACATAAAATATTCTGTTATCAAACACTATTTATCAGTACTGTATTCCATTGTGGTGGACCACATTGTTATAAGACCTTTCTTTTAAATAAAGTTGTAGTACAGTGTTTTGAGGGAAAAGTATGCATATAATCAAACTGTTGAATCTCTTAAGAAGTAAAGTTTTCTTTGTTTTGACATCTGTTCAAACAGGATTAAACATCAGAGTGCCACATTGTATGAAAGAAGTACCCTATGTCAGTAACTAGATACATTAAACACTATGTATCTCCCATTTGAAGAAGGGTAAATTATATCATTACTTTATAGCATGATCAGGTACTGAATGTCCAGTACTGTACATCTAAGAGTTTAGAACAGTTACAAATTTTGATACATATTTTTTTTTTCTATATATCATAGTCCATGTTTTCAAGAAGGCTGATGTGTTCCAGCTTTATCACTTCTTTCTTGTACAAGTTTAAAGTTTGGTCACAGTACCTCAACATACTGCTACCTTTGAAAAACAATGAAAGTACCTTTTAATATATATGAAGGTTTTATTACATTTTGTTTGGAAACTGCTGGACTAATTATCCAGAAAGCAAGAAGAATAAGATTGTGATTCAGTAGAAGTCAGATACATTATAAAGTTGAGGACTATTGTTGGGTTTGAAAGTACTTTTAGTATTATAGGTCTTGGTACTTTTTACGATCTTGAGATCAGAAGACTGGTTTACAGCAAAATAGGTTCTCTATTAAGAACACATTGTTAAGGCTTTGAAGTATAAATATGTCTTACCTGTAACAATAACAACTTAATAAAGGTGATACTAACTGATGAAGGTATAGTTGGTGGAGTGGAAAAGATAAGACTAAATTCCCATATTGATAATGGCAGCCTATATGGCCATTAGGTTGTTTTCCATTCCTTTGACTAGGATTCTGCGGAGAAGAAAAGGAAGAGTATATAGGGATTGGTGTTCCACAGGTCACAAAGGTCTGTGAGAATGAGAGGCTAGACAGGTCCTTGGAAGCTGTCCCTCTTCAGCATGAGCAGCTTATGAACAAATACAGCCTCCCTTTGCCCAGAGTGAAAAACATCTTTATAGCTTGAGCCTCAAGCTATAGGCTAAATGCCACCTGGTATAAATTTTATCTGTTCAGGATCGGTAGGCTCTCTAAAGAATTTATCAATGAAATCTCTTACTAGAAGGTAACCGGTCATGTAAAAAATAAAGCCACCAAAGAATGATGCTTCTACAGAGAACAGTCCTGAATCCTGTAAACTCCACCAGTGATGCTCAGGAAGGGAAAAATGTATGTGCGGCACCCGTGGAACAATCACAGTCTTTGCTCGTACCTCGTCCATTCATACAAAATCCAATGTCTCAACATAATGGAGATGGATTCAGCTATTGGCAGGTTGAAGTCTAGCCACGGATGTTTCCCACAAGAGGCTTGGAGAGTCTTTTAGTGCAGTTAATACCTTAAACTAAACTTTCAGGATTGAAGCCATATCTTATTGAAGACCTTAGTAACAGAGAAACCCTGTCCTTGGTGACATCGAACCTTGCCTTCTTTTAAGATGTGCAAAAGGCTTTCGCATAACTAGCTACACAAGGATAATTTCTTATGTGGTTGGGAATTGGTCATACTGCACTTGAGGATGGCCAAAGTAAAATGGTACATGGAGTACAGAAACATCTTCCATCTTCCCAGAGAAAAGGGAAACCACATTAGAATCAGGTAAAAATGATGGGACTGATCTCCAACTTGTGGGCTTATTCTGTTGGGAGGGAGGTTGTCGCTTGTCAGGGTGTGGATTGTGGTGGCTGATGTGGTAATGTCCCTGACAGGTAAACGTCAGACTGGGGTTCGAGTCCCTCTCAAACCCGTTAGTTCCTTTGGTCGCCGCAATCTGACCATCCTTGTGAGCTAAGGATGGAGGTTTTGGGGGAGCCTATAGGTCTATCTTCTGAGTCATCAGCAGCCTTTGCCTGGCCCTCCTTAGTCCTAGCTTGGGTGGAGAGGGGTCTTTGGCACTGATCATATGTATATATAATCAGTCTCTAGGGCATTGTCCTGCTTGCTAAGGCAATGTCACTGTCCCTTGCCTTTGCCATTCATGAGTGGCCTTTAAACCTTTAATGTCGTATGTCTCCAAGGCCTTATGACTATTGTAGTGTGTGTCTAAGGGAACACTCTAAGATTGTAATCTCCTGGATTGGTTTCTGGTAGTACCATTGGGCTGGCATGACCCCCATCAAACATGTTGTACTTCAGAATGCTATATCAAGGAGGGGGATGAGCGTCGGCTTTCGCAGTTATGACAGAAAAAAATGAGAAAGAGGCTGACTTCCTCCTGCTTCAAGTTGTAGGATGTCCTCCAGCTATTTAGGACATTGGCTGTTGAGAAGGCTTTTAGTCGGACTGCAGGGGCCACTGCGAAGGCTCTCCAGATCCATGTCAAGATGAGATTGGCACAGTCTTTACCTGTGTTCTAACAGCAGAAGAGGGAGCACCCAAGGACTGAGTCTGCATGGAATTTGCCATGAGAAGAGCTGATTAAAGATCACAGCGGCAAGGGAATTAACAGCTTAACCTTCTGGTGGAGATAGGATTTCCTAATGTGGAGAATTAGCAGTCTCAAGTGAGACCAAAATTAAGGATGTCACCGACAAATAGGAAGAGGTGGGGGAATGGCAGAGGTGTAAAAGGCAACTGCCTCCCTTAGTAATGAACGAGTATGACCTGAGGTGGTAGTCTCAGAAAAGTAAGACTGAGGCAGGCATCACTACTAAACTAAAGTTGCTGGTGAAGGAGGTTTGGAAAATCCATAGACCAAGTAATTCATAGATGCAACCGAGAATCTTTGATGAATTATGCTTATACATCAGTTTATGGTTGAAGATGTGCAACTACTCATGAGACCACTTGCTTTCCCCTATGCTTGGATTTTGTGGGAACATTGCTGACTTTGATAAGATGGACGCACCGTAAGTGTAAACAATTAGGACTACCATACATTTTTTGGCATCCAATTGTAGGTGAAGATAAAATTTTTTGTTCTCCAAATGAAAATGAATAATGTGTTGTTTCAGCAGTAGTACAGCATTCAGGATGGTAGTGCGACCTTATTTCACCCTGAAAAAACTACCTGCTAGATAATGGCAACAATTGGTTGAACATCTCTCATCTAAGGAGAAATTTGTTTCTCACAGACATCACCAGCGATACCTTCAGTGGTGTCTGAACAAACACAGGTCAGCTGCCATTGACCCACCACACTGATCTTGTTCTGTTGAAGTAGGATGTACAGTCAAGCTGGGTGGTTGGATGACGAGAACCTCATTAAGGGGACTTTTTTTAGGATCCTCCTCGGGAAATGTTGCCGTTAACCAATAACAAGACGCGTCGAAGGAGGGATGAGTTGCACATCTGAGGAACCAAACTGTTGGTCCGATGAAGAAAGCGCCTGTGCATCAACTGGTTATAGATGAAGATAGCACTCCTGGTGCTGTAAGCATTTCAGTCAGTGCCTGATAGGTCACTTGCTGGCATTGATGAGTGACAACACGATCATACTGGCTTATGGCATTAAGCAAGGAGGTACCATTTCACAGCACCTGTGTGAGTTAGTGAAGCATTCATGCACATGGGTGCTCCAAAATGCAGTGGAGCTGTCAGCCAGATTAATTCCAAGTGAGAGGAGTATAATTGCCAACAAGCTCATTTGTCTTGGACAAGTTATAGGAGTGGAATGGCCCCTTCATCATCTAGCAGAGGAGCTTTTGACTCTGTGCGGTTTCCTGACAATCGACGTGTTTGTGACCCAGCTCATCAGAAAGCTTCTTACCTTCTGCTCTCCAGTACCAGACCCATCAGCAGCTGTAATAAATGCTTTGCAACATCCATGGAACAGCACCAACATCTATGCTGTTCTGCCTGATTCACAGAATAATCAACTGAATGTTGACTACTACGAATCTCAGAGAGTAACACTGGTGGCTCCCAAAGGGCCACACACATTGAATGATACCTAGACTTGCTGGCGCTCCTAATCGAGGTACCGAGAGGTCCCACTATGGCCAAACCTGCGTTCTTAGCTCCACCAGCAGAGGTACCTCAATGCAGTAATATCCATGTCACTTCACAGGTGGATACTATCCAGTATCTCCTTTGCAGACATCTTTCAACCAAAGTAGCACATCTTCTGCGGTAGTGTCGTAGGGGGTTCCTTCTCTGGTCGAAGCTTTTCTGCAACTGATGGCAAATTTTCTCATCTACCTTTGCTGGGAAAACCACCTCAGAGTCTCAGTGTTGAAGGTCTTTCGGTCAGCCTTGAATCATGTATTCAGACTAAGGGTCTTGAATCTTTCCTCTTCATGAAGAGCTTCAAGAAGTCTTGTCTTTGTAGGGAACACGGACATCACTAGAATTCTCAGGTCCCTCAAGAGGGTCCTGTTTAAACCTTTGAGGCACGCAGCAGATAAAGATCTGACACTCAAGGTAGTCTTCTTCCTTGTCCTAGCCTTGGCGAAATGATTAGACGAACATAGAATTTCTCATGTCATCTGTAATTTTTTATCTAATCAGTCATATGTAGGGATGGAAGAAGCTTTTGTTTTCCTTCGTTCCTGAGTGTGCTGCAAAGACTCATAACCCCACCAATCATGACACCAAGTTCGAGTCCTTCATCTTCACCTTTAAGGATCCGACTGATGATTCAGATGATATGCTTTTTTGTCTTGTCAGAACACTAATTAAAGCAGATTCAGCCCTTCAGACTTCAACACCAAAATGGCAACAAAATTTTTTCCCGAGTGCTGACAGCTCCAAAAAAATAGATCTTTAGTTATACCACATCCTTCTGGTTTTAAGAAACTCTCAGTTGAGATATGATGACAGTATGTTTCATTAGCTGAAAATCCAGAGGAACGCGTTCAAGCTCATGAAGTCGCGATAGGACTGGGTCAATGCCAGCCGTCAGGAATAGCATGTCAGTGGCACAAGTTGTGAAGGCTCAGGTTTGGAATACTAGACCACCTTCATGTCCCACCCTCTGCAGGAGATTACCCACAAGTTCCTGGACATGCTCTGGCTGGGACCAGTGGAAGCTGCTCAGTAGGTTGTTTAGCAAGCCTAGGTCCTTCACTGGCCAAAAAACATCTCATTCTTTTTCCTCTCCTCTTTCTCCTCCATTGGGGGTGCTGCAGTTGTGCCCCTAATTGCTGTATCGGACATTTATGCAGTTGAGCAATGTTTTTATTCAATTAAAGACAAAAGTATCTCCCCCGTCCATCGTCCTACGACAGAGAGGCTGGACATTGGTAGAGTATACTACACAACCCTTTTTTTTTTAGATTAACCATATATTTCAAAATACCATATCCTCTTTAGGATATGCGTTCGTTAATCTATGTGGACAGAAACATAGCCTATCACCTGAGAAACTTTACTTAGGTTGTTAGGAAGAAATTAATATGTATTTTTCCTGATTATATAAACCTAAGCCCTTTAAATTACACTTACTCGCCTAGGTGAATGTCAAAATGGGTACTAAGTTTGCAGGCAAGGGGACTGGGCTTCACCTCTCGCCGGTAACAACCGACATCTTGTTATAAATTTCAATAGCCGAGTTCCAGCTATGGTGAAGTCATATTCCTATTAAAAGATTCAGTTATGTATAGTTAGGAAAAGTACAAATTACTTTTAAAAGATTTTATATTTTTCTAATATTTTTGGTTTGGTACCAGTACTATTTTCATATTGAATGATAGCATGTATTTTCTTATTTTATATTAAAAGAATTTTTAGTACTTGTTCTTTTTTTGTCCCTCTTAATGTTTACTGTACAACGGAGGGACTGCCGCAAGATTGCATAAAATTACATAAAATGTGGATTTCATTTTCGTAATTGAAATGTAAGGATGAGCGACAAAGTCTAACATGACATAAGGGGAAACAACATAAACAATGGTATTACTTTATAAACGTTAATGATTAGTGGTTTGACCTTGAAAACAATATTTTTTTTCCAACATATCAAAACGAAGAAAAATAATATGCTTAGAACTTCTCACAAACGGGAGATATTGATGACAACAACCCAATACAATTTCTAAGAGCAAATCACAAGATTATAAGGAGTACAGATAGAATTAAATCAAATGAGTTAATCCTTTTACCCCCAAAGGACGTACTGGTACGTTTCACAAAAGCCATCCCTTTACCCCCATGGACGTACCGGTACGTCCTTGCAAAAAAATGCTATAAGAATTATTTTTTTCATATTTTTTATAATTTTTTGAGAAAATTCATGCATTTTCTAAGAGAATGAGATCGACCTGACCTCTCTATGACAAAAAATAAGGCTGTTAGAGCAATTTAAAAAAAATATACTGCAAAATGTGCTGGGAAAAAAATAACCTCCTGGGGGTTAAGGGTTGGAAATTTCTAAATAACCTAGGGGTAAAAGGGTTAATAAGCAATCAATGCTGCCTAGTAAAACTAAGTCTAGAGATGGGGCCACGTAAAATTGGAAGTCTCGTAAAACAGCGAGCAGTAAAGGGATGACACTATCAGTTGGCAGACAAATCATCTGAGTGAGGATTTCCTGAATTTTTACCAATGAGCCAGGCAAGATTGGGATTTATTATGTTTATAGAATTAGGGCCATTTGTTATGGAGTTTCTGATAACGTAAGTTCTTGATGAGAGGAGTTAATGGTAAGAGCATGGATCAAAAGGAAACTTCAAGTTGATCCAGTGTACAGTATTCTGAAAATATATATCTTTGGTATTTGTTTTAACCTCATTATTATCTAATGTCTCAATTTCTTTTAGAATACATTATTATGGTGCTGTAATTGTATGTATCACAAGACTTTTGTAGTGCATTACAGTACTGTACTTAAATGTACTGGTTATAAAAGACTGTGCTGATGAATTAGTGATTAGCTTTTAGATTTAGATATGATAGACTGTTATTATTAGTTTATGGACAAGTTTTATTATAGGTAATATGATTGCAGGATATATTAATAAAAGAAAATTTTCTCTTCCAGAATTGTGCGAGGGCATCTGGCATGACGGTTGGCTGGTGGACTGGTGAGCCACCAGTGGTCCTCCCCATCCTAACTATGGCTGACCGACAGGATGAATAGGCGCGGCGGCAACCGAGCCAAACGCACAGCAGAGTCCAAGGCTACGGGTAACACTGGCCGGGGAGCTCGACCCAACTCCCGCCGGGAGAGTGACCTACCAGTGCCTGCCACTAGCCAAGCTTCATCCATACATGCAGCTACTTCTGGAAGTAGTGGCAGTAACAGTTCATCTCATGGCAAACACGGCAAAGATGATGTCCAACCAGAGTCCTTGAGAGGGGCCGGAGGTGGAGGAGGAGGGAAAGATGACTTGCCGGGTAGTAATGGTGGCCTCGAGTCGGGCCATGATAGGGGTTCTTCCTCACCAGCTGTGGGTGATGGTCATGCTGTAGGTGGTAGAGGTAGCACAGGTGAGGCCACCACCATGCCGGCGGCCACTGTGAGCCGCGCTCAGCCTGTGAGTGCCAACAGGAGTGTGACGACAACATCTGCAAGCACCGGTGGCACTCCTTCCGGTGTGAGGGAAGAGAGGGCGCAACCTGTCCATGATGTTTGTAAGTTGCCTAAAAAGCGAAAATTTGATCCATCAGAGCTTGAGGATATGCAGGAGCCTCCAAAACCTGTCATGGTAAAGAGTCATAATAATGCCATCACCATTAGTGCTAGTGGAATATCGCCATCCCTGCCAATGGGGACAACACCGGCTTCAAGTTTAGCTCAATCTTCTGCATCATCACTGTCTTCAGTTACAAAGAATCCTATTTTCACTACAACTACCACCACTGCCAGGAATTCAATGATGCCAGCTAATGGCAGAAGTTCATTGGTGCTGCCTCCATCAGAAAGAAATCCTTTAGCTCCTCCTCCTGTGGTTGATAGAAGTTCCTCTTTGTCAACCACCATAAGTGTATCAGACAATCCACAAGATTTAAGAGTCAACATGATTTGTGATGGTATTGGGAATGGCAGTAGTAATAATGGAAGTGCTAATATTATTAATATCCAGGAAAAAAGCAAGATTGAATGTGCCCTTCCTAATCAGCCCCTTGACATGAGTGGTGGTGGAAACCATCCCATGACACACTTGGTCAGTCATAATCCTATGGGTCCTCAAGTGTTAACTGTACAGCCTCAGTCACTGCCTCAGACAAACAACCAAATAAAACTTGTGCCTGCTCCTCAAGCCCTGCCCACCTCTCACACTGCCACCACATCAACGCACATAATTCATCCCCATCAGGCCACTCTAGTTACGATTCCACAGTATCAGCAAAGCTCACAGCAGTTGCAGTTGCAGCATCAACAACATCAGCAGCAGCAGCAACAACAGCATCAACAGCAGCAGCAGCAGCAGCAACAACGGCAGAAAATTCAGCATCAAATTCAACAACAGCAAATCCTCCAGCAGCAGCAGCAGCAGCAGCAGCAACAACAGCAGCAGCAACAGCAGCAACATCATCATCATCATCAGCAACAGCAACATCACCAGCAGCAGCAGCAGCAGCAGCATCAGCATCATGAACAGCAACAGCAGCAACATCAACTTCATCAGATTCACATACAACAACAGCAGCAAAGTCAGCCACCACCACAGCAGCAGCAGCAACAGATGCAACGTCAGCCATCTCTTCCTCAGCCTTTGTCGGCGTCTCAGATGCCTCATCAGTTAAGTGGATCAGGTCATCATGCAGTGCATCTGCCATCTCACTTGGTTCCTCCTATGGCTCACTCTCATTCCAACCCACAGCAACAAGGCACCTCGAATCGTCCCTCACAGTCACCCAGTTCCAAAGTAGAATTCTCCCAGCCAAAGGAATATCCCAGTTATAAGAGTGTGGTTGATGCAGCGGCCCAAGCAACTCTCCCTCCCCACCACATTCCTGGGGAAACGAGGGAAGGTGGGGAAGTGCCTCGAACTCCAGAGATGTGGTCCTCGCAACAGGGTATTACAAGAGCACCTGTAGAATTAGGTGAATGGAAAGGGCATCGAGTTTTAGCCAAGCGTGGTCAGCATTATTACCCTGCAGTTATTTGCAGTGTTAAGAATGGCTGTGATTTACTAGTTAGGATTGACGCTGATCCCACCTGTGAAATTTGGTATACTAATGTTTTTACTTCAACTACAAAATTCGATGTGATAAGTGACGCAGTGCCATCTGCAAAACAATTAGTCGAAGGTGCGCCCGTAGTAGTGAGACTTGACAAAGAGCAACAAATGTTCGTGGAAGGTGTAGTGTATGAACGGCAAGGCTCTGGCACTACTCAGTACTTAGTGCGCATTAGTGGTGAAGCCAGTAGCCGTGACCAATGGCTTTTGCGACCCCATATGAGGTTGTTGCAGCCCCCATGGTGGGAAGATCTAGAACCTCATGGGCAGACAGCGGTAATGTCTGCCGGGGCTCATTATAGTTCCCATAAACCAAGCAGTTACCTTCAAGCAGGCTTCCAGGAATCCCCTGCTGCTCCCCCTCACCCAATCCCTACCGGTCCTAGCTACCCTATGGTGGCTGCCACGTATGGAACCGTCACGCCGCCTAACCATGTGACACCTCCTGGCAGCTTTGCCATGACGCCCGTCAGTGGACAATCGGGCTCGGCTGGACTCAGTTCTGGATCCGAAGAGTTACGTCGGCGAACCTTGGATGATTATGACAGTGATGATGATCTCAGAAGAGAAGATATTACTTTCCCATCTGATACAGGTAAGGTTGTAAGGTTCCGTAGAAATTTTGTACAGTAAATATGACACTCAATAGCATTATTTAATAATACAGTACATTAATTGCTTTGCTTTGTTTTTTCAGAGGGTCAGGTTTTTCATTGTACAGTACTGTATATTGCAATGTTGGCCCATCATGAACATCCATATCTTTCCTATGAATATTTGGCAGTTCCTCCCTCATGGTTGCAGAGATTTTGGACAGTACAAAAATAGACAATTGTGGGTGGATTTTCATGAAGGGATAATGTCAATGAACCAGCCTTGGTATGTCAGTTGGCTTTTCAGATTTCCCCTAACTCTGACTCCTATGTTGTTGAAGGGATTTAAAAAGAATTTATTATAAAGGTATACCATCAAATAGAGATCTCCATGAAGGAAGCTCTAGCACTGGATTGCTGTCTGTCTTTTGGTTAATTGGTGTGGGTATCGTACGTACCTTGTCATCCTATATCCCCTTTCTCAGTTTAAGGACTCTTGTTAGACTTGATCCTAGGGTCGACCATCATGCATGCTGTATTTGGGAATGAAAGACTGTACGTCTGTATCTGTAAAGTCTATCCTGTTATTGCAGCCTCTGTAAATTTAAATCATTATCCATAAATGTGCATTAAGGGAGATCCTTTTGAGTACAAGTGTACCTGTAATATGTAATTGGTCATCTCAACCCTTTTTTCACTATTTAGAGGATTTCAATTAATCTTTCTTCTAAGGTAGAATGTTATACACATCTGTGTATGAATGTAGTTATTCTTACACTTCTTCCATTTGTGTGTTAGTTATAGTTATTACAGTATTTTAAGAAATGAATCTTACACAACATTCATTTCACCATAAAGCAATAAAAGTGGTAGGGTTGTGTCTTGCCATACTATCTTATATCTCGAGAACCAATGCCACACTAAATTTCTGCCATCTTGAAATGGTCATTCTTATTTTGTTGGTACTAGTTTGTCATGCATCTCTTTGGTGATGCAGATTTTATTAGCAGATCTTTTCTGCCCTATGTCAGGTTTTTTATGGCAGTGTGGCTTTATTACGTATTTAACTTGATATTTAAGGGGGTGTCTTTTGAAATAGGATCTTTTCAGTCTATAATTAGGCTTACATGTATTGTACTTGAATGAATTGTACCAGACTAAGTTTGACACAAGATATGCTTTTCCTGTTGATGGAAAATTTGTATGATTTCAGTATTGATTTGATAAGTATATGGATTTCCCAGAACAAGTGTACTGTATTAGATTCACTAATTATTGGATCAGATGGGAACAAGAAAAAAAGGGTGTAGAACATTTAGCGTATTTCATGCCGTTCGTCAGGCGGTCGTGTAACTAAAAGCAGTCTTTTGGTTTTAGTTGATGTTACTAGTTCTCATTCTTTTACTGTAAACAATTCACTCTTTAATGTTAAAGGTACAAGACTTAATAATTCTAGGGTTCGCTTTTCTCCCTTCCCATCTTAAATGCCCCTTAATTCTCTTAGATAATTTATTGGCTTTTCATCTATAGAATTTAACCTTTCAATGGTAGTTTTAATTGATAGCCCTCATTTCAAAGACAAAATAAACAAGAAATTTTCAGATTTATCTTAATCCTTGATAAAAACCATGGCTAGATATTCAGTTTTATAAGTACGGTAATGCTAGGATAGGTAACCCCAGGGAGCTCGAGGTAGACATTCCTCAAGCTTCTCCTAACAGAGGAGAGAGAATTAAATCCGGGTAACTTATTTTCAAGTAATTTTCCCAGCACATGTTGGATTGAATTGATTGATCTTTATTTGCTAAGTAGAGGGAAAAAGCTGGAGGTTAATGCATCTGAGGATGAATTGAAAGGATGTTTGCCTCGATGTAAAACTTGTTTTTGAGCTTATGCTAGTGTCAGCCGGTAGCGTTCACTTGAATTTTGGTGTAATAACATGAGAATTAAAGGTATTAGGGTCCTTTGATGCTTTTTGAATAGGTTATGTTTCCCATGGCTAGGTAAGCCATACATTAGTTGAACGCTGGAAATATTTGAGCTCCTCAGGTAAATTCTGAATCCTTTAAGAATGTCTTTGAAGTGGGAGTCTTTCGCTTCGCAAATTTGCTTTTGAGAGGCTCATGTTTGTGCTAAACATTTCACAGGTATGTGTTTATCATCCTCAAATTTTTTATTGTTTTTACAATCCTCTTGCCATGTAGGTCGTAATTTCGAGCTCTCCAAAGTTGCCACTACTGTAATGCAAATAGGCTTTGCCCAGAGTACTGTACTGTATACCTATGGCAAGTAGTCTTGAAACCAAGTGCGCTTGGCTTTTGAACACTGTTCCTCTGAAGATCACAACATTTTTGGTTTCTCTATTAGATTGCATCGTGCTTCTTTATTGGGCGTTAGATTTATCGCATCTCAATTTTTACGCCATGTGTTACAAGGCTACAAGGCGGAGGGCACTCTAGTTGAGGCTGTCTGCAAGTCTCTGGCTTTTTTTATCGCCTTTTAAACACCTATGAATTGCACAAAAAACTCTATGGGGAAGATGGAATCACTTTTCCAAATACTACATAGCCCTTTTGCATCTCGGCCCGGTTGTAATAGAGTTAATTGCACCTCTGAGTCTAACAATAATTCTGCCTGTAATTATTTTGACAATTGCTCCAATATGTCTTGCACTTCATGTGCATATGGTGTCACATGCTTGTTACACCTGTGACTAAAAAGGATTTTGAATTTCTCGCCAATAGGTATCTTGAATATAGCATCGGTCAAGAGAACTGTCAGTCTTAAATTTTCTCTAGGTGCAGAAGGTTATCGTCAGGAACACAAATGCTGTTTAGTTTGCTACTAAAGAAATAAATTGGAGGGGTTTCTGCGATTATCATTACTCTGGTAGTAGAGTCCAAATTAGTTCTGGATTTTGTTTAAGCAAATTTATAATAAAATTCTCCTCCGTTGTCATCAGATGCTTTTATCTTGGAACAAGAGCACATTTATGAGAGTGAATGGTCCTCACCAAATACACAGAGAGTACCGTATATGTACTCCATTGGGACCAAGACTTCAAAGATAATGTGAAAGATCAGACTGCAGGAAAAATGGCACATAGCTTCTCTCATTTTGAAATAGCCTACTATTATCACATGGTGGAGATTTTTTTTAGTGCTCCCTATAGAAGATTTAAAATTTTCTTCTTTAATTGAATTTTTTAGAAGTTAAGAATTTTGGTTCACGTAAGGTATTATTAGCTAACTTCTCAGAGGCCTAGAGAAGGATTATAGAAGTTTTACCTTTGCAGCTTTCTCATTAGTGGTTACTGTACCAACAATCTTCTGGTGAAGATTTCAGAATAGGTCCTTGGATGGAAACAAATATGTTTGTAGTACTGTATTATCTTTAGTGGTTAGACTGCGTGCCGGATAAAAGAGCCAGTGGAAAATTCAATGCATCTCCTAACTGGATAGTCAGCAATAAGGAACAGTTGTGTTGTTTTAATAAATTTGTGATGGAATCACAAAAGACAGAATTTTTGGCTCCGTCATTTGGTCCTCTGCTAGTTCCAACGAGACAAGCACCAATTTTGAAGCAGGTCGTGAAAATGACAATTTGACTTCTTTGCTCAGACCTTCAAGGGTGCATCTGCACAACCAGGCAGTGCCCAAGAGGCAAACAATGTTACCAGGCATTGATGAGTGTCAAGAATAAGAAGTGAAGATGTTAGAAGTGCAAAAACTAAAGGCGAGAATCTACGCCCATTTATTTTTGTCACAAAATACACCATCCTTCAATTTCCATGAGAAAATATTCTGCCGAGACAATTTGATTAATAACAGGTGGTTTTTTTTTTTTTTTACCCTATTCTCAATTTCTTCTCTCTTTAGTAGTCGTGATACTAGACATGTTGACTGAAGTACAATACCAAAAATCTAAAAGCCAATGTCATATGATAAATATAACATTTCAGGGATCTTTTGCCTGCTAATGTTGTCACTAAATTCCTGAAGTACAAACACTTAAACTTGTGTTCTTGATTCTGATGTCATTAGTGATTATTCACGCTCTCTGTTGTGTTCTGGTAACATTATTTACCCGATAGTCACTGCCCGGTCGTGTGGATGCACGTTTCGACTTCTGTCAGTAAACCTAGGCCATTTTATCTTTCGATGTTGTCACCTACCTCATCTACTAGCAAGAATGTTAGGACCCAGCATATGTCACGACTTTCTAAATGTCCCATTCGTACAACCAGAGGATGAGCAACGGGGGAAAAAAAAGTATAACTGCTACTAAATGTTAAGAAGGATTCTAGCAGCCTGTAAGACTGAAGGGGGGGTGGGGGGGGTGGTGGGA
This sequence comes from Palaemon carinicauda, assembly GCF_036898095.1. Lineage (NCBI taxonomy): Eukaryota > Metazoa > Arthropoda > Malacostraca > Decapoda > Palaemonidae > Palaemon > Palaemon carinicauda. Next base: position 64,813,508 of record NC_090759.1, read on the forward strand.
GGAGTTCTTATCCTTTTCAGATGCATTGGTAGATGTTAGATGTAGAACTTAAGGGTTGTTCTGGTGGGGAAAGAGAGAATATAACATCCATTTTTAGCAGATTCTGCCGATAGACAGTATCCTTTCCTACTTCCTGCCACAACTGCCAGAAGGCTAATTTGCTGGGAAGAAGTAGAAAATCTAATTGTCAGGAAGACCATTAAAGAAATGAAAACAATTTTGCCGTGGCTTTATAACTGGCTATTCCTGATTCCCAATTTATGAGAGGGATGGAGACCAGGTCTATATATACAGTATCTCAAACTGAACTAATTTTTTTAATTGTGTATTTTTCCATAGAGGCAACCTTGCTCGTTCTAGCGTCCTTTCAAAAGGATAACTGGATGTTCCCATATTTCCTTCAAATATTCGTTCTCTTGTCCCAGTCTATCCTGTGTCTTAAAAAGTTTCTGCTGTTATATTCAAAGGAAAGACTTTTCAGTTCAGTTACCTTTGTTTTAGTTTTGGCACAAACCCTATAAGTATTTTCTAGTTACCTAAATGGATACATCTGTTAGAAGACCAAGTTCTTCATTACTTGAACCTAGACAATGGGCTTGAACTGGTGAATTCTAGACTATCCATAATTTCTTCAAAGAGAAAGTCAATTCATTCTCTGTAACAACAACAGGCTCTGTACTTCAATTGGTGCAATTCCAAGAGTTTTTTGGACACCAACTCCTCTTTCTACAATATTGTAATTAACTCCTTTTGTTTCCTCGGTTGCAACAATGAGGGGTTATAGTTCTTATGTTAGCATCAGTACTGCTGTGCACAGGTTTGGATTTTGCCAAAAATACAGTGAACAATGATTATATTAGATTCTTCATTATTGAGGATCCCAAATTTTGGACCTTGTCTTAATGTGCCTGTTGGGTCCCGAGTATGAGCCCATAGAGTTAGGTGATGGAGTTAAGGTTCTTTGAATTGGTTAGGTCAGTACTTTGATTTCTTTAGAGAGTTTCTGTTGAAGAGCTTTCGTCTGGTTTTAGTTGATGGCAGTCTTCCGGGGTGAGATAATACTCTTAAGTAGGTAAATGGAATCCTCAGCTTTACAAGTCTTCTCACTATTTTAATTGAATTAAAGAAGTTACGCTGCCTCTAACATCCTCTGATACCTCGGGACAAGTCGCTTGATGGTTGAATCCTGATCAAGAGTCTTATGAGGTATTTAAGTAGTTTATTTCTTATCCAAGTGTAGATGTCTATGGCTTTTCCAATTATTCGCCACCATCCCTCTTCTAGACAATGTGGGAATCAGAACAATGATTATTGGTTAAGGTTTATTGAAATTTACAGAATTTTTAATGTAGAATTTACATTTTTGATTCTAACCAACATTCATTGGATCCCACTCTCCTTGCGTCTATTATGGACAAAACAAGATTGATGGTTTTAAGATTGTATCCTCTAGCGGCCATTTAGTGTATTGCAGTATTGGTTCTTGAAGTGTAAGGTAGTAGGCTTAGTCATACAAACCCACAACAGCATTAGCCCTTTAAGTTTGATTTTGTCGATCAAGTTGAGGTTGCAAAATGTATATCACAACGAATGTTGGAAAGTATTGAAATTATGAATTTTATTCTTGAAAAATCATAACTGCCATCATAGTTGAAGGTATTTTGGTCCAATTTTACTGTAAAGTATATCACCATGCTCAGAAATACAGTACAGTACATGAATTTAGATTGTCAGTACTCTTGGTGAAGTGAAGTTTCCAAAGTGTGCAAGATTTATTCACAATTTTAATCTTGGTCATAACTAGAACAGTAGGAGATAGAAGCTTCATATTTTTAATGTCTTCTCTTCTAATGACATCAAGGTTAGTGGCTTTATAACCTTATATTAATCATGATCTTGTCGATCGTGTTTTACAAATAAATCTTGTCGAGAGAAAATCCCTTGAATTTTTTCTTTAGAATGGAGTATTTTGCATCATCATAGCAATCGGAATGATTTGAAAATTTTTACGAGACGTTTTGCCTCAGCAGTAATCTCACAATGCTTCTTAGTGTTATGTCGAGACAATTTTTTCTTTCTTGGCATTACAGTATAAACATACTTTTTTCTCCATTTCTTTTGGTCGGAAGAAATTGGATGATTTTTTACCTTTTTTATGAATACTGTATGCTTTGTGTTCATTTTTCTTTTTACCTTTAGTATGTTTAGATTTTATAATCGGCTTTCATTTACCTTCATTGTACTAATTAGTTTTACGGTCTTTCTCGAGTTATCTCCCTCTAACAAAAAGAAGAGATTTGCTGAGCTGTCTTTTTGTGTAGTTTTGTTCAAGTTTTCTTTGTATTTCCTTGTTTAGAAAAGACAAGCACAGTATTCTACAGCATCTTTTTGCCAGGACAGTAGCTCGTCAACGTACCAGACTCTAGCCTAACAGGTTTCATTTCATGTCAACTGCTTTATATATTTTTTTTTTTTACCTTGGTTACATTTCAAGGGATGGACTTTGCAGGAAAATCTAAATTGAAGGTCAAATTGGAATATCAGATTTGCCTGGACAAGAAATTATGTAGATTTACTGTCAGCAGTGAGTTATGTTGAATTTTTTAGTGTAGTCTGTAGTATAAGGTCTGTTATTTATCAGGTCATAGCCCTGAAACATTTGATTAGCTAGAAAATTTTCCTTTAAACCTTTTTTATATTTTATGGATGATTAAATTAACTGTGTGATTCTGATGGCCCTACCATTTGGTGGTGTGTTCTTTTGATTTTTCCTTTTTTAGACAAGTGCTGTTCCAACAGATTTTCTTTCAATCTTCTATCATAAAATGCAAATCTTAGAATGAAATATACCGGTATATCAAGTTCTTGAATAATTTTGATTGTACGGTGCTTCTATTTTCATTACTTACCTGTACTTTGTTCGATTGTCGAATTTCGTTAAGAGTAATACATAGAAGTTTTAATGTTTTGTTAAGAATAATTATACTGTAGTAATAGGTTGAATACTGCTTACTGTCTTGTTCTTAGTGTGTAGATCAGTTTTTTCTGCGCTCAATGATTGGGAGCTTAGAGTAACTATTCATTCATAGCATGTATTTTTACACCTCTATAGCTATGGTTTGGCTTCTTGGTCTGTTTAAATACTGTATGCCATTTTTAGTTTCTTATGCAGAGGTACATTTGTCATTCAGATATTACTTTGTTGTCTGTTGTGAAGGGTTTTATGATAGTACGTATAGCCCTGTCGCTGTATCTGACTTGAGATACACCAACTAAAGAGTCGTCGGGTCCTTTGACTGGCCAGACAGTATAGTACTACAGTGGATCATTCTCGCTGGTTACAGCTAATTTTTCCCTGGCCTATTCTTTACATATTCTCCTCTGTCAGCATACACTTGACAACAAACCATTCATCTTCACTGATTAACTACAGTTCTGTACTGTAATTTTTCAGTGCATACTCTCATCCTGATAATGTTAGAAGAGACTACAGCTATGGTAAGCAGCTCTTCTAGGAGAAGGACACTCCAAAATCAAACCATTGTTCTCCAGTTTTGGGTAGTGCCATAGCCTCTGTACCATGTCTTCCACTGTTCTGGGGTAGAGTCCTCTTGCTGGAGGGTACACTTGTGCACACTATTCTATCTTATTTCTCTTCCCCTTTTTTTTAAAGTTTGTAATTTATAAATGAAAGATTTATTTTAATGTTATTACTGTTCTTAAAATATTTTATATTAATTGTTAATTACTCATCTTGTAGTTATTTATTTCCTAATATCCTCATTGGACTATTTTCCCTGTTGGAGTTCTTGGGCTTATAGCATCTGGCTTTTCCAACTAGGGTTGTATCTTAGCAAGTAATGATGATAATATTGTTTATGTCAGTCAAAATTGCTGTAAAGTCAGTGAGTTGAGTCACAGACTTGAGGGTCATATTATTTGATCAGTTGTTTATACTGTCACTCTAGAATGTAGTGGTGAATTTTTCTTCTTTTCCAAAAATATTGAACCTTCTTTCAGTAGAGGTAGGTTTTCTGTTATCGTGAAAAGTCCATTAACAGCTCTTCTAACATCATGAAAGGAAATTTTGTTTGACACCATATAGTGTGGTTAAGATTTTAAAGAGTTTGTGCCTAACACAATCAAGGTCTATTAGGTTGCCAAGTCACTTAATAAATCATGCTTGCCATATCGATTGAAAAACTGTGCTGTTGCAAGACTCGATGTTCTGCATCCTCATTGTTTATTACACATTTAATTATTTATTATACAGTATCTGAAAGGTTTTTTTAGCTTTCTCATTTTAGCATGTCGATATTTTATCCTTTGTCATCTTGCTTAGCAAGTTTGTGTCCCTCCAAAGTTGTATCATATTAATGCATGCTCATGTAGAATAACAATATACAATAATACTAATACAGTATAATACAATATTACTTTGGTTATCTTAGCAACTTAGGTTTTAGGATTTTGAAGGTTATATACTTATCTGCTTTACGGAGTTGTAACTGACCAGCAGTGGATATTAGACCCATCTGTCTGGTTTTTCGCTGGTGCTGATGTGATGTTGGCCTTGATGTAAATGGAATCCTGAGTTATCATCAAGGGATTCCTGAGGAAGAGCTTGTCATTAGCTGTTCTCTTGCCAATATTCCTCTCTTGGGTTTGTTGTACATTTTTTACATTATTGAAAGTCTCAGATTTTTACAATGCTAGAGTTACCTTTAATTCCAAGGTATCTTTTTATTGTTATAAGAAATATAATCGGAAACTACTGCACAGTACTTAACACCTTATACAGTATACAAGCTATTTTATTTATATAATATAGAAGTAATGGTATTGAAGGAAGGATTTACATAATTTAACTGTAGTAATTTTGATTTACAGACCTTTGTTGGAAATGTTTTGTTTGATGTTGCTACTTAACTTGTTTAACCCAAAAATTCTTTTATTAAATCAATTGACTTCAGAACTCTGTGCATCATGGGCTTCAGTTTGCTTATAAGTTTTACTACTGTGCTTCATATAATTAAGTGAAGGCTTTCTTATTTTGTGGAAACTTAGCAAGCTAAAATTTATCTATGTGTGTTTTTGTGTGTGTTTCATTAACACTTCACTCTAGTATGTTTGTTCAAATTGTTATAATTGTTTTTAGTTAGAGTTTATATCAACCACATTTTTATTGTGGTGATTCTAAAGGCCTCCCTAGTTTCCAGATGGTAAATACACATTTGAACTAGGACATTTTTCTTAATGTTACGTCAAAGCAGTCTCCTTTGATGTACAGCTTTGTATTTGAATGTCAAAGACTCGCACTCCTCGGCTGTTTATGGATGACGTCGATTCATTTACCGTATAGGTAATTTTGTACTGTATTATGCCTCAGCCATAAAGTTGTAATGCTTGGTTTGGTTTTGAATATGTTGTTTCTTTTGTGTTCATCATCAGTATTTAGAATATCCAGTTAGCTGTTATATTTTGGCTTTGGAAAAGAAGTGTGTGTGTGGGTCAGTAATTTGTTAAGAAACTGTTTGTGAGTGTCTGGATTTAGAGGGACAAAGCTTTGTGTCAAACTTGGACCTAGTGAAACTTCATGGTAGATTAAATAGAGAGGCAGTGTGGAAGGTTGCATAATAGTTGTTGTTGGTGATTAAAAGTTTCCTGATAGGAGGAGAGTAACTATTTTAGTGTTAAGTAGGCGAGTCAATGTTTTGTTTTGTTTTATTGTTCATATAGTATTTTGATTGGGAATACCGATATTGTATTGTAAGAAATAAGAAATTAGGGAAATATAATTAATTTTACCGTAGTAGAATCTTTTATGATAAAGAAAAGCTGTGAATGAATTATGATTGCAATTATACAGTGATGATTGTCAACAATTATGAAGATTTCCATAATCTTGGGAAAGAATTTTCATGAGAAGGAATTCTAAGTGTAAATAGCTGTAAGGTAATGGATATGAATAAGTGAAAGTTGTTTGAAAGACTTTCAATATCAAGAATGGAAGCTGTTGATTTGTAGTGATGTAGAAGAGAATATTGTTGATTTTGGTCAAAAGGGAGAACAGTTAAGTCCCAGAATACAGTAGGTGTCACAAGAAAGGTAGAAAGGTGCGAGTAAAAGACAGAGAAAAGACTGGAAGAGGTGTCTGTGAATGCCTAGGAGTTAATGTGTAAACAGATTGTGGAACTGGGTATCTTTAATGGAAGTAAAGTTTGGATGTTGATAGCAAATGATAGAAAAAATTTGAAGCTGTAGGATTAACTTTCTAAGTTGAGGAAACTGCATGGAATTCAAAGAATTTAAAAGTCAATAAATTTGGATATACCTAGAATAATTTTGTGAAAAACTTAATACGGGTGAAAGGGTTAGTCAGTGTTTTTAGAGACGAGTTGTTGATATGGATTGACTGTTGATTAGTATTTAGAATTGTTTGAGGGTGGGGTAGGAAGACATAAAGAGTGTTGAATAAATGATTCTCTCCAATCTCTTCTATCTTGCCTACTACTATACCTGAATTCCCATCAGGTTCGTCTTCGTTCATCACATTCTTCCATAATTTTCTAGGCTTTCCTATCAGGTACCACTCACAAATTAAGGTTTAGAGTCTACCTGTTTGTTTGATCATTTGCCTCCTGGCTAGTACAGTGGTAACGTGTTTGCCTCGCATTCGCGTGGCAAGAGATCGATCCCCGCCCAGGGCCGTGAGTTTAAGCTGTTTACTGGGGAGGCTACTGCTGTGGTAGGGCACCACAGTGGGGGGTTGGGCTTGCCCGGCTGACGTTCTGGTGAGCATCTATTCTGATGGAACTGGAACTGAAACCAGACACCTTTAACCTTTAACACCTTTAAATGTGCAGTATATCTTTATGGAAATTTTACTGAACAGGGGCCTCATGACTGACTGCAGGCTATCAGAATTTGGTAGGTGTTTGTTGATTTACCCATAAATCTGCGCCAACTCATCTGGCACAGGTGATTGATTGTCTTATTGATATGGCTTCAGAATTGTTTGTAATGTAAGGTGCCAGACTTCATTAAATTATGACATCCGTTAGGATTATCAGAGTAACTGTTGGCATCGCCTCTTGCCTAATGGTGTAGGTTCTGAAATTTGATTCAATATTTGTACTGACCGATTTGTGATGGTTGACATGTAAGGGAGATGGTCTCACATGTACGAGGTCATGAAGGCACATGATATGTGAACAAACTTGTCTGGGTTACGATAAAGAGCTCGTTTACAGCAGTGTTTTAACAGTTGTACTTTTTAGGTTTATTAAGGTTTTTAACACCAGTTGTACTTTTAAGGTTTTTTAACACCAGTTGTACTTTTAAGGTTTTAACACCAGCTGTACTTTTAAGGTTTTAACACAAGTTGTACTTTTAAGGTTTTAACACCAGTTCTGCTTTAAGGTTTTTTAACACCAGTTGTACTTTAAGGTTTTTTAACACTAGTTGTACTTTTAAGGTTGTGGTGGAATTGAGGGGCAATGAAATCTGGTGTTAATTGCTGTTCGAGTAGATTTAGAACCAAACAATCTTTGCTTTTGTTTATACATTAAGAATTTAAACCTTTCATTCCTGAACCTGATGTTACCTTGTCTCATTTCTTTCACTGGCTTATCTGTCTGGATCAAGATATGGTGGTGGTGGTGGTGTTTTTTTTTTTTTTTTTTTTTTTTTTTTTTTTTTTATATATGACAAAATATGTCCTTAGATTGGTCTCAATGATTAGGCACCTTGTGGTGTCCACACCCAGGGCTAATCTACATTTAATTTGGCTCTGATTTAGTTTCAAAACATGAGCTGTCCAAAAATGATAATAATGTATAAGTTAACTTTGCAAATAAGCTTGATAATGAAAAAGAACAATACTGTACCACAGACTGTAGGTTGTAGGTCACAAAATGACTTGGACTGGTTTGAATACAGACCCACTTATCTGCTTTTTATTGTGTGAATTACTTAGTATTAAGTAATGGACTTTAAAAGCCTTGGAGAGATCAGGATAGATATTTTTATATCCTTTTCTGATAATAGGAGTATGACTATCAACTCTTGATTATTTGATGAACCATGGGAGGAAATATAAGAGGATAGAATATTTGAATAAAGAAAGAAATGTGTAACCGAAAATGCAGAGGCAACAAATAATAGTTATGAATGAGGCTCCAAAGATTGTTAATGAATATATGTACTTAGGATAGACTGTAAGTTTTTCCCTAGGACACAAGACCAAAATAAAAAGAAGGATAAGCTTGGGATGGAGAGCATTTGATAAACAAAATGAGATCATGGAAAGTAAAATGCCACTTTCTCTAAAAAGAAAAGTATTCAACGAGATAGTCTTACCAGTACATGTATGGATTAATACATCAGAAACTTGGAGCCTTACTAAATCCTTATAACATATGCTGGTTACAACTCAAAGAGCTCTGGAAAGAATAATGATGGGAATAACACTAAGAGACAGAAAAAGAGCAACACGGATACGAGAGCAAACTAAAGTTTGAGGATATCCTAACAACATGCAAGAAAAAAAAAAATGGTCATCGGCAGGACATATGATGAGAATGACATACAATAGATGGACATTGAAAATAAAGGAATGGTTCCCTAGAGATTGTAAAAGAGGCAGGGGAAGTAAGAGAAGACAATTTTTTGAAGAACTAAGAAATTTTGCTGGCGTAGACTGTCACAAAAAGACCATAAACTGGCGCAAATGGATGAACATTTCTAAGGCCTTTGTTTTGCAGTGAACTAGTAACGGATGATGTGAATACTGAAGGTCTTCCCTGTGTAAAGCTACTTCATGTTGTCTTGTAGGTCTCATGTATAGTTGTCTTGGTTGGTTAATCTACACCAGAAAACTCATGAGACCCTTTAGAAATTGTATGTATTTTGATAACTATTGGAAAGATATAGCATTATCTTGTTGCCAGAGAATACCCAAGAAAGAAGGGTTGAGTTTGTATTTTGATGGTAAAAGGGGATTGGAGAAGATGGAGGGTAGATTTTGTGTAACTTGTACGAGGAAGAGGGGGAGGGTTTCATAAAATTTGGACACTTGTTAAAATGTAACATAATTTTGTGTGAGGTTGATTATAGTTGTTTTTTGAAGGGTGGGCATATTTTTGGTTTCGTGTTTTGAGTGAGATTTGAGAAGACGTCATTTGTTGAGCAAAATCCTGACATAAAAAAGGACTGATTTTGAGGGGAAGGTTTGTTTGATGAAACCTTGTTGCAAGTTTTTGGTCTTGGAATACTTAATAGATGTATTCATTTATTATTTGTATTGTGATGATGTTGAGGCTAGTTTTTTTCCTCTAATTTCTAGAACAGTTCTTACTTTGTATCCATCTATTTGACCTTCGTTCCCACTTCATCCACTCTCTTCTAACTTTACTGCTTTTAGGCAGTCATTGGCCTTAAATTCTTTAATGCCAAGCTGTGTAGCCAAAATTCATAAATTCAAATCCATCGAAACAGTTCTTATAAGTTGTTTACTGATAAGGACTTTCAATGATGGTTACAATATAGTCTAAGAGATATTAATAATAGTTAGTAATATGCATATCTACATTAAGATACAATATCTTGCATTGATGATGATCTGTAGTTTTACAGAGTTATTGGAAGGAAATTTTCTTGCATTTGCATGTTTCTATGGAAGGAGTTGAATGGTTCCAGCATTCTGATCCTTCAGGAAGATTGAGTTTTACTATACAGTATCTTGAAATTGTATCTTGTGATCATCTGCTTACTCTTAGTATTGTTATATTTGTAAGGACAAGGCTTTGCTAGTTTATGGTTATTGTAGAACACTACAATAAATGGAATAGAAAGATTCTGTGAATTGTAAGTACTGTCTTTTGTTCAGGAAATTTCGGGTATGCTTGTGTGATATGTATGTTGAAATTGTTCTTTTTTTTTTTTAATGCTTGCTCTATCTGCATTATGGTGATGTAGTGATGCAGTATGGTAGGTTTTATATTTGATTTTGTCTAATAGTTTTAGGTATAAAACAAATATTCTGCCAAATGACTTAATGTTTATTGGAAATGTATTTTGTATTCTTTTTGCAATAAAATCATGGCAAAAATAATTTTATTACCGTTGATAAATGCTTCATATCAGTTTTGCACATGCAATAAAAAAAACAGTTGGATATTGGGTTGAATTGAATAGAGTAAATATCTCCTCCAATATAGATTTATTTATGGCATAATTGATGCTGAAACTAGGCTAAAGAAGTTGGTGGCCCTTGGGGAAATGAAACAGAGGGAATGGGGGTGGGGGTAAAGTAAAAGACAAAGTTATGAACTGGGACCAACTGTTGCTGGCTATAGAAGGAGTCACGAACTAATTTATTTTATGTTATTTCAGGTCATTTCAGTGGAACACATCGGTCCTTGTCGCTAACTCCTGGAGCTTTGGGGAGCAAGTACACAACAGATCCCAAACGTTCCTCCATGCACAGTCGGGGGTCTACGTCCAGCCTAATCGAACAGGGTAGTATTGGCACAACTACACCGAGGTCTACACCAGCTACCCCTAGGTATGCTTTGTAATGTTTCTAGACTGAACTACGTTCTTTGTAGAGATAAGTGTGCTTTTGATACATTACCTGTGAGGAAATATTTTTTTCCCTTGTGTCATGAAGTATATCTTTTTGCTTTGTGGGAGAACACTTGGGAATGTTCATAAGGTTTGTAATGCCTTCTGACTTCACAACAGGTCTGGAACAGCCACTCCACTCAAGTACAAGAAAGGCGAGGTTGTGACTACGCCCAATGGCATTCGCAAAAAGTTCAATGGTAAGCAGTGGAGAAGACTGTGTGGCAAAGATGGTTGCAGTAAAGAAAGTCAGCGTCAAGGTTACTGCTCGCGTCACCTTTCGATGTATGGCAAGAGACTGCGGCCATCCTCCATCCCCTTCAGTGCTGGGTAAGTTAGACCTCATAGAAATTGAGGGCAGAGGAGGCATTATTCCGCTTGTTATGTTCTCGCGTAAGGAAAGGGAAAAAAAGAAGGAACCTTACCCATAAAAAAGTGGTAAGGTTTTTCAGAGATTTGTTTAGAATAATTATCTGTATATATTGATAATCATTGTGTCCAGTTACAATAAATTTTGAGAATGAATCATTTAAAAAACTAAGTAGAATATGGTAGCATAGGAATAGATAGGCATGTTATACCATTCTGTACTTAGGATAAAGTTTATAGTTCTTTGAATATTGAAAGTAAGGAAAGAGGTAGTGTAATTCTTAATTCTCTCAACCACAGGAAAGACACGCCAAGTGTGGAAGGAAATTGGGAGGATATGTCATGCGACTCCGATACCTCTCCAAACTTCACAGTTGCTGCTCCACGATCACAGGATGAAACCGAAGCTGCCAATATGTTAAGTAAGTCACCATTACGTAGGTATATTTTATTCATTCTATATACCAGTGCTTATGAAGGTTATAATTCTTTTGGCCTCTCAAAGCATAGTTGTAGTTAATAAGTCCCATTATACTTTCAAGTTTATTAAATTAATTTATCAATACTTTAACGGTGATAAGTACTATACTTAATTTCCAAAATGAGATTATTGCAGTGAATTTTTATACTAATAAATCTAATAGCTTACTGGAGCCTAAGATTGAGTATAAACACATACAGCTAATTTTAGTGAAGCAAATACTGTAGTAGGAAGTAGTACTACAATTGAATAAAAAGATTAATCAGAATCCTTATATTAGTTCAACTATAATAGGAAAAATTAAACCCTTAATACTTCAGAGAGCTTTATCTGCCAAGCGGGAATAGATATTGTATGCTATATCCTCTCATAAGTAATAGCTCCTGCTATGTTCTATGTTTTTCAGAACTTGTATAGCTCAAATTCAGCAATCACAAGCTTGCTTTAGTGAAAATTAAGTTCTAAGCTACCTGTATCTAATTGCTCTTAATCTTTGCCTGCTTTTGTCTTATGTCAAAAGTGAATAGGGTATACCACAAGTGTCGTATGCCAGAAGTGAATTAACATTTTTAAGAAACAATTGACAAATGGTAAATTTTTGCAAATGAAAATATATAGAATAATTTTTAAAGCAGCAATACTAGGGATGTTATTGTACAAGTACCCTGTAGTTGAAATTATTTCAGATATTACAGTATCACAAGTGGTCTTGTTGTGTCAGTGATGTTGTCATTTGGGCACATCCCGTATCAAGTCCATAATGTTAATAGGACAGTTGAGCAGACGGGCAAATTACACATTCCTTTCCTCAATTGTTTAAGACTGGTATATTATAATGAGTTCATTGCTGACCAAACTTTTGTTGCTGATGGTACATAACTTTTATTTTATTATCTGGCATTCCCCACTTTGGGAGCTACTGCAATTTACAACTTTACAAGAAGCTTGTTTCCATTTTATTTTAGTGTTTTTGCTGTGATAAATAACTGTCAGTATCATGTCATCTGTCTCTGGTGTTTTTTTTTGTCGTGTCTTCGTTAGTGTTGGTTGCTTTATATAATTTTTTGAGAAATTTGAATTTGTTTTTGTTTTCGTAGTGACATTGAGTAATTCTTCGCGCTCTACGACCCCAGCCGGTGGCTTCTCTCCAAGGTCAATATCTCCCCGAGCCATTCAGAGTCCTGTGACAGTTGGCCCCAAGGGTAATGTGTTCATGCCGATTTCCCAGCCGGGGGCGGCCATCACCTCCCCCACTGGCCGACCATGGACCTCTCATGATCATATAAACAGACATCCAGCTCCCGTTCTGCCTCATAGACAACCAATCATCAGGTAGGTCGACAGATTTTTTTATTGGAATTTATATAGATTTATATTTGTGTTTATTTGTAAATGTTTTGCTCTATAAGATTTTTTCTTACATCTTGAAAAAAGATGTCTTTAATTTCATGAAAACAATTTATGTACCACAGTAATAGATAAACAGTCATTGATTTAACTTCTTACATATTATTAATGAATATTCTTTTCTGTAAACATTTTTGCACATTGGTGTGTTCTTTGTTCCCATGTTTATATATATATTGAATTATTTTTTTCATGTCAAGAGTTTGCCGTTGCCTCCTGCTAATTCTTTGTTAAAAGTTTTTATTTTCATTGTCATTTAGCATGAAGCACAATACATTATTAACTTTTTTCTATAACTTGCATGAATTTATGTCAAATACTTTATTTTAAAAGACTTTTTTTCAATTAAAATAATACTCGTAAGTTGACCTTTATGGCAGGTCTTTATATTTATTTTTTTTTCTATCTTTTCAGACCTGAACTAGTTCGTCCAGTAACAAAGCTGCCATCAACGGTTGGCCATGCGACAGGTGGCACGAGTGTGATCCGCGCCTCCCCGAGTCATGCCATGCCAGTGGCTCAGGCCCCTGGTGTACCTTCGACGCTAAGCATTCAAGGCCCGCAAGTGACCTTATCACTAACGGGGGCCCCTGCCGTTCAGTTTCACCCGGCACCTGAGTCTGTTATACAAGATGGGAGAGGTCTCCTGACACTCCAGCAGCGTGTGACAGCGACGGTAGATAACCAGATCATCAGTGGGGTTATTCGTGAGGACCCCTCCAGAGTTGAGGCAACGTCTGACGTTCATTCAGGTATGCCTGAAACTAGCGAGCCTCAATCTGCTCTCCTTGAACAGGCCCTAACTACTTCCTCAGTATCAAGTAGGACCAAAATTGATCCCGACTCGCAGCCTCAAGACTTATCCAATAGATTTCGACCTGTAGAACAATCGGGGTTTAGTAATGGGTGTACCTCAGACGGTAAATCTGATGGACTTATAAGTGTGGGAAACATTGGGGAACAAGAGGGTTTATTATTGCGTGCCAATGTGAGGGAAGCAAGAATGTCTGTGACTGAACATACTTCTTCAGTGGAAATGGTAAAAGAGGAACCTTCCGAGAGAATGCATGTCTCGGGTGAAATGAAGCCAATGATAACCACTTTGCCAACTAGTGTTATTAGCGGTGCAACAACAAGTCACGGCGCAGTTATCATAACCACACAGCCTAGAATGCATGTGACGGCCACGGGGTCCGAACACGTGATGGTTCATTCACACACTGCTAAGGACGACGGGGAAAGAGAAGGCGTCGAGATTCGCCAAGGAAACATTTACCACTGGAGCCAGTTGGTTCCATTGATTACAACACCAAATAAATCCATGACATGTCAGCAGCCAAAAAACGAGGAGGAGGGGCCACCAGCGACTAATGGTACGCTGTTAACCAACGGGGGGGGACATACCACAGAAACTACCAGTGATGGCATTGTGAATAACAATGGTCTCGAAGGTGGCCAGAGAGAATCCTGTAGTCAAGAAGTGGATTTTGATCTGACTGCTGATGACGATGATGTCTTCCTTACTGATGTCGATACCACTGCCAGTACCAATAATAAGAGACGAACGCAGTCCCTGGGCTCCTTTTCAGGGAAAGATGAACCTAAAAGTCCTAAGAAGGTATGTAATTTTTTTTATTGGTGAATTACTGTAATTCTTTTGTAATCCGGAAATTTTCTAAAGAAAAAAGGAATATGAAATAATTGAAAGAAGTACTTTTGTTAAGATTTACTAGTGAAATGGCAAGCTTTTATCTAGTAGTATAGTCCTAATCAAAGTACACCATTATACAATAATTGACCTTTTCTTTCTCTGATTACATGATTTTAATGACAACTGAAATTGGTTCATGAAATAATTTTCTATACACTGAAAATGAAATATCAGTAAGTATTTCACAGCTAAAGGCTTGTAATTGCTAGATAATCTTTCAAATTCAAGTAAGTTTTTCTTTGAAGTCTTTGGTGAATGATGACTCAATACTTTTCCTCTGGACTCCTTTTTATGAGTTATTCATTATAATTGTTATTTAGTACATGAATACAGTCTGATTAAAAGTTCTGGATTTTTTCATATAAAATGACTTTTTTTTTTTTGACAAAAAAAGGTTACATTTGTAAAAAGTAATTTCATAGTTTGTGTTTCATTAATCATAGGTTTGAAGTAAAATTGTTTCTTTTTTTATTTCGTTGTCTCAACCATAGTATTTGAAAAGTGTCTGTAGTGATTATCAGAAAATAGTCAAGATTATAGTTACTGTGACAAATTGGAAATTCCTCAAGTGACATTTGGTTTAAAGAGTTAGCTATCACCAAAGATTATATGCCCAATTACAGATAATAAAGTAAACAGGTTACTTCTCATTGTTCTTCATTAATTATCAAATTGTTCATATTGTTTCATGCTCCTACAGGGAAAGGGGGAAAAGGAGCATATCAGACGACCAATGAATGCATTTATGATATTTAGCAAACGACATCGACCTCTTGTCCATCAGCGATATCCAAACCAAGATAACAGAACGGTTTCCAAAATCCTTGGAGAGTGGTGGTATGCATTGGGCCCCGAAGAGAAACAAAAATATCACAGTTTGGCTTCAGAGGTGAGTGTTTTTCACAATATTGAGAATGGAAGAGTTGACAGGTTACTTCTTGATAGTATGGATGATCAGTTGAGAACTGCTGTATTGGTTGTAGACTTTTCAATATTAAACTTAGCCGGTGATTATATAAGCTGCAGCTCTGCTGCCCGACAGAAAAACTCTACGTTCAAAATCCGCCAGCGATCGCTATGCAGGTAGGGGGTGTACTTCAACAGCGCCATCTGTCGTGCAGGTACTCAGTACTCAATGTAAACACAGAACTCAATTTTCTCTCTGTCGTGCCACCGGCAAGACCTACTAAATTCGCTGTTGCTAACTGGATTGGTTTTCACAACTTTTTGGTGAAGTACACGTTTCTAGTTTTGAGCTTTCGCTTTGCAGGCTTTATCTTCAATACATCCTTGCATTCTTTTGTTGATATCGGATTATTTGTTGATGACTTTGGATACTTTGAATTCCCCTTTGACTAATTCAAAATGGCTGACCCTTCTCAAGTCCCTAAATTCAGGAAGTGTAATGCTAGGGACTGTTCAAGGCGTCTTCCGAAGGCCTCTATCGATCCTCACACCGTTTGTTCCAATTGTCGGGATAAAACCTGTCAATTGGAAGATCGATGTGAGGAATGCGTTGGGCTTTCGGAATTCGATTTTATCGAATTCCAGAAATATACACGTAGGCTAGAGAGAGATAGAGTCAGGAGAAGTTCATCTCGCTCCGTTGAATTTTCCTCTCCTCATGCCCCACAACCTATTCCTTCCCCTGTAGTGGTTGCTCCTGATCCCCCTTCTTGCACTCAAGAACCCTCGATGGCAGATATGATGCGTGCCATCCAAGCTCTGGGTGAGAGAGTCGAGTCCTTGGCTAGTGACCGTAACCAGCTCATGGCAGACGTCAAGGAGCTGAAGTGTAAGAGTGCAGTGGGTAGTGATAAAGTGAGTGGTAGTGTTGTGGATAGTGTTGTGGATAGTGTTGCGCTTGAGGGTTCGTCTGTTCGTGCCTGTCGTCCTCCCAGTCCGGGACCTCTTGCAAGCTGCCAAGCCCAGGGGAGAAGCAATGTCGTACGAACAAAGGGTTCGAGAGGCTTTAATCAGCGAACAGACGTTCCCTCCGTGGTTTCGGGCGTATCTACTCAAGATCGCCCCACCCACACGAAGACGAGAGAGCCCATTTATTCCTCGTCTGCGGAAGAGGTTTCCCGTAAGAAACCATGGACCAAGGTCTCGCGGCCTCTTAAGCGCAAGTCGGTCCCTTCCGCGCAAGTCCAACGGCCCAGTTGTAGCCACTGGGTCAGTTCGGACTCGCTGCAGTCTTCCGACGACTGCTCACCTCCTAAGAGAGGCAAAGCGGTACCGCATCAGGCAGTAACACCGTCTGTTGCCGCCCCTGCTCCTGTAGACCCTAAGTGGTCTTTGCTGCAGACCATGCAGTCACAGTTAACGTCATTGATGCAGGACTTTCGTGCGGAGAAGGTTGACGCTGCACCAACCTCTAGCCTACAACCACCCACGGTTGTGCGTCCGGTGGACGCTGAGGCTACCTTCTCCCGCACTCCAGCTGTGAGAGTCCCGCCACCCATGCGTTCCGGTGTACCCTGCCAGCCGCATGTTGACGTTCAGCGACGCACGGAACCTTCCGTTGACGTTCGCGAGGTACAACAACAGTCTAAGTTGTTTTGTTTTGACGCGGTGCGTCAACCTCCGCAACCCAGTGTGGTTACCTCTACTCGCCCACATCAGACTAGACAGTCTGGAGTAGACGCTTTGCGTCCCCGTGCTGCTATGGTTGTTGCCAGTTCACAGACTGGGCAACAGTTCCATGACGTTGCGTCCGGTTCAGTCACGCGTGCACCCGTGCTGCCGGACTCAGCTGACCAGCCGATTCCTACTCCTTTGCCGCTTCCTCCTCAATTTTCAGATGATGGACTCTCTGATGATGACGACGCTGCACACATTGACGACCCACATACGGACATCGACGAACCCAAGACCACGCAACCCTCTTTGGACTTTAGAAAAGTTCTTGCTCTGTTCAAAGAGATGTATCCTGATCAGTTTGTATCTGCGGCTCCACGCTCTCCTCCGTCAGAGTTTGCTTTAGGCACGCAGTCATCCGCGCCTGCCTTTACGAAACTCTTCCTCGCCCGCTCGTCCAAGAGAGCTTTACGAGTTTTAGGAGATTGGATGCAGTCCAAAAAGAACCTAGGGAAGACAGCATTTACGTTTCCCCCTGCGAGACTCTCTTCCAGATCGAGCGTCTGGTATGCCACGGGAGAAGTTCACGGCTTGGGAGTTCCTGCCTCTGCCCAGGGCGACTTCTCAAGTCTAGTAGACTCTCCCCGCAGGCTAGCCATGAGACGCTCTAAGATATGTTGGTCTCCTTCAGACTTAGACCATCTGTTGAAAGGAGTGTTTAGAGCCTTCGAGGTCTTTAACTTTTTGGACTGGTGTCTGGGAGCTTTGAGCAGGAAGATCTCCCCTTCTGACAAGGAAGCTTCCTTGCTCATTATGTCCTGCATGGACAAGGCCATACGTGACGGATCCAGTGAGCTTGCGGCTTCGTTCGTATCCGGGGTCCTCAAGAAACGGGAAAACCTTTGCTCTTTCCTGTCAGCTGGAGTAACACCGTGTCAGAGATCGGAACTTCTTTTTGCTCCTCTCTCAAAGTGCCTTTTCCCAGAGGACTTAATAAAGGAGATTGCTGCCTCCTTGATTCAGAAAGACACACATGACCTGGTTGCGTCCTCTGCCCGCAAAGCCACCCCTTTGCCTACCTTGTCTAGACCCAGGATGGACACTCCAGCGTCCAGATTCATTCCGCCCTTTCGTGGCAGAGCCTCCAGCAGAGGAGGTGCTCGTGCCGAAGGGAGACGTGGGAAGAAGAAAGGTACCAAGTCCTTTAAAGGCAGAGTCTGACTGCCACCTTCTTCAGACAGCAGTGGGAGCCAGACTCAAGAACTTCTGGCAGACCTGGGAGAAAAGGGGCGCAGATGCACAATCTGTGAAGTTGCTCAGAGAAGGGTACAAGATCCCGTTTGTACGCAAACCCCCTCTAGCAACGTCTCCCATCGATCTCTCTCCCAGGTACAGAGAGGAAGACAAGAGACTAGCTTTGAAGCAGGAGGTGTGTCTCTTACTAGAAAAGGGAGCGGTAGTCAAAGTCCGGGACCATCAATCCCCGGGCTTCTACAACCGTCTCTTCTTAGTGGTAAAGAAGACAGGAGGGTGGAGGCCGGTGCTAGATGTCAGTGCGCTGAATGTCTTTGTCACAAAGCAGACGTTCGCCATGGAGACCACAAAGTCCGTTCTAGCAGCGGTCAGGAAGGAAGACTGGATGGTCTCTTTAGACCTAAGGGACGCATACTTTCACGTCCCCATCCACCCAGAATCCCAACCTTTTCTGAGATTCGTTTACGAAAAGGTTGTCTACCAATTTCAAGCCCTGTGCTTTGGCCTAAGCACAGCTCCTCTTGTATTTACGAGGCTGATGAGGAATATTGCCAAATTCCTGCATTTAGCGGATATCAGAGCCTCCCTCTATTTGGACGACTGGCTTCTAAGAGATTCTTCCAGTCGTCGCTGTTTGGAGAATCTAAAGTGGACTCTAGATCTGATCAAGGAATTGGGTCTCCTGGTCAATATGGAAAAGTCCCAACTGGTCCCATCCCAAACTATAGTGTATTTAGGGATGGAGATTCACAGTCAAGCTTTTCGGGCTTTTCGTCGGCCCCCAGAACAAGTCAAGCCCAGGTATGCATCCAGAACATGCTAAAGAAGGAACGATGTTCAGTCAGACAGTGGATGAGTCTGATAGGGACGCTTTCATCCCTGGAACAGTTCGTTTCGTTAGGGAGACTACACCTCTGTCCCCTTCAATTTCACCTAGCTGTTTACTGGAAAAAGGACAAGACGCTAGAAGCGGTCTCGATCCCCATTTCCGAGAAGATGAAGTCGTCACTGACTTGGTGGTAGGACAGTATCAACCTCAGAGAGGGTCTGCCCCTGGCGGTTCAGACCCCCAACCACGTTCTCTTCTCGGACGCATCGGACACGGGCTGGGGTGCGACATTAGACGGTCGGGAATGCTCGGGAACTTGGAACTCGAATCAAAGAACGTTACATATCAACTGCAGGGAGCTACTGGCAGTACATCTGGCCTTGAAAAGCTTCAAGTCCCTCCTTCAAGGCAAAGTGGTGGAGGTGAACTCGGACAACACCACGGCCTTGGCGTACATCTCCAAGCAAGGAGGGACCCATTCTATGACGTTGTACGATATCGCAAGGGACCTCCTCACCTGGTCAAAAGATCTAAACCTTTCTCTAGTAACGAGGTTCATCCAAGGCAACATGAATGTCATGGCGGATTGCCTCAGTCGGAGGGGTCAAATCATTCCAACAGAATGGACCCTACACAAGGATGTGTGCAAGAGACTATGGGCCACATGGGGCCAACCTACCATAGATCTCTTCGCAACCTCGATGACCAAGAGGCTCCCAATATATTGCTCACCAATCCCGGACCCAGCAGCAGTTCATATAGATGCCTTTCTACTGGATTGGTCCCATCTAGACCTTTATGCATTCCCCCCGTTCAAGATTGTCAACAAGGTACTGCAGAAGTTCGCCTCTCACGAAGGGACAAGGTTGACGTTAGTTGCTCCCCTCTGGCCCGCGAGAGAATGGTTCACCGAGGTACTTCAATGGCTGGTGGACGTTCCCAGAACTCTTCCTCTAAGAGTGGACCTTCTACGTCAGCCACACGTAAAGAAGGTACACCCAGGCCTCCACGCTCTTCGTCTGACTGCCTTCAGACTATCGAAAGACTCTCGAGAGCTAGAGGCTTTTCGAAGGAGGCAGCCAGGGCGATTGCTAGAGTCTACCAGTCAAAGTGGGAAGTCTTCCGAAACTGGTGCAAGTCAGTATCAGTATCCTCGACCAGTACCTCTGTAACACAAATAGCTGACTTCCTATTATACCTGAGGAAAGAAAGATCTCTTTCAGCTCCCACTATCAAAGGTTACAGAAGCATGTTGGCAGCAGTCTTCCGTCACAGAGGCTTAGATCTTTCCAACAACAAAGATCTACAGGACCTCCTTAAGTCTTTTGAGACCACGAAGGAGCGTCGTTTGGCTACACCCGGTTGGAATTTAGACGTGGTACTAAGATTCCTTATGTCAGAAAGGTTCGAGCCACTACAATCAGCCTCCTTTAAAGATCTCACTTTAAAGACTCTTTTCCTGGTTTGCTTAGCCACAGCTAAAAGAGTCGGTGAGATTCACGCCTTCAGCAGGAACATCGGATTTTCATCTGAAACGGCTACATGTTCTTTACAGCTTGGTTTTCTAGCCAAAAACGAGCTACCTTCTTGTCCTTGGCCGAAATCGTTCGATATTCCAAGCCTTTCAAATATGGTTGGAAATGAACTAGAAAGAGTCTTATGCCCTGTTAGAGCTCTTAAGTTCTATTTAAGACGAACTAAACCTTTACGAGGACAGTCAGAAGCTTTATGGTGTTCTATTAAGAAACCTTCTTTGCCTATGTCAAAGAATGCAGTATCCTATTATATCAGACTGTTGATACGAGAAGCTCATTCCCATCTGAATGAGGAAGACCATGCTTTGCTGAAGGTAAGGACACATGAAGTTAGAGCTGTCGCAACTTCAGTGGCCTTTAAACAAAATAGATCTCTGCAGAGTATAATGGACGCAACCTATTGGAGAAGCAAGTCAGTGTTCGCGTCTTTTTATCTTAAAGATGTCCAGTCTCTTTACGAGAACTGCTACACCCTGGGACCATTCGTAGCAGCGAGTGCAGTAGTGGGTGAGGGCTCAACCACTACATTCCCCTAATTCCATAACCTTTTTTAATCTTTCTCTTGAAATGTTTTTTATTGTTGTTTTTGGGTTGTCCGGAAGGCTAAGAAGCCTTTCGCATCCTGGTTGATTTGGCGGGTGGTCAAATTCTTTTCTTGAGAAGCGCCTAGATTAGAGGTTTTGATGAGGTCCTGAAGTATGGGTTGCAACCCTTGATACTTCAGCTCCTAGGAGTCGCTCAGCATCCTAAGAGGATCGCGAGGCTCAGTAAGGAAGACGTACTTAAAAAGGCAGAGTAATTGTTCAAGTCGACTTCCTTACCAGGTACTTATTTATTTTATGTTTGTTATTTTGAATAACTGCTAAAATGAAATACAAAATCCTTAGCTCATAATAATGTAAACAATTAATGCTGGTCTCTACCCACCCCCCTGGGTGTGAATCAGCTTATATAATCACCGGCTAAGTTTAATATTGAAAAATGTTATTTTTATAATAAAATAAATTTTTGAATATACTTACCCGGTGATTATATATTAAAGGACCCTCCCTTCCTCCCCAATAGAGACCCAGTGGACCGAGGAGAAAATTGAGTTCTGTGTTTACATTGAGTACTGAGTACCTGCACGACAGATGGCGCTGTTGAAGTACACCCCCTACCTGCATAGCGATCGCTGGCGGATTTTGAACGTAGAGTTTTTCTGTCGGGCAGCAGAGCTGCAGCTTATATAATCACCGGGTAAGTATATTCAAAAATTTATTTTATTATAAAAATAACATATTTGTTAATGTTTTGATATTTTATTGGTTTTTAAGAGTAATTGTTGGGTTTTTATTAAAAAGGGAGGAGATTAACCAGCCCATTGAGTCAAGCTTGACTCATACAGACCTGAACCGAATTAATTTGGGAAGTGAGGGCAGCTTTAAAGATTCTTAGATATTTTGTTTTTAAGCACACCCTATGTGGTATACAAGTTTACTTAATTTATTTTCCTTTATAAAGTTTTATTTGATGATATCATGCTTATTAAACTTGTAATATACTCTAATAGTATTTTTCACTCTGGCATTACAAGTATTTCTAATAGACATGATAAAGTTGTTGACTCTCTTAACTGTGTTCTCTGCAGATAATTTGTCTACGATTTATGTAACTTAGTCAATATTAGTAGATAATTCTGTATATGTCATTCATGTTACATATTGTGTTCTTTGTAGATTTTATTTGTCTTCCGAGTAACATACTTTGTTCTTTGTTGAGTATTCTGTTCTACCTGTAACCTACTTTGTATATTTTTGGATGCTGCTGTTTCCCATGCCATTTCTGTAACATTCTGTATACTATCTTGTTTGGAAGTGTCAAATTCTTCAAATTGTATCGATCTTTTTTGAATAGATTAAAGAACATCACTACAGAGCACACCCTGACTGGAAATGGTGTAGCAAAGATCGTAGAAAATCTTCCACCAGTTCCAACAAAGGGGAAGGACCACCGTACATCTCTGGCGGCTCGAATACAGATGGGATGCCTTTGACCCCTGGAGGTCCAAACTGCAGTAGCCAACCACAGACTCCTGGAGCCGTAGGAAGTACTCCAAGCACGCCATGTGGAATACAGACAAACACCAAAATGATTCAGGTATTTGAAGAAAGTCAGATGTGCTCATGCACTATGCCAGATATGCTGCATGACATGTAAGGATTTAGTGATTTAGTGATTGTATTTTAATTGATAAATAGTCCAGTTTTACTATAAAATATTACTACCAATATAAATGTTTATAGTACAGTTTATTGAATAAAAGGATATCTATCTCTCTCTCTCTCTCTCTCTCTCTCTCTCTCTCTCTCTCTCTCTCTCTCTCTCTCTCTCTCTCTCTCTCTCTCTCTCTCTCTCTCATATATAGAGAGAGTTTCCTTTTAGTTCCCATGTGCTAGTGATTACCATCAACATTTCAGTTCCCAAAAGCCAGTATTTAAAGGCAGCCTTTCAGTTTTCATATGCTAGTGATTACAGGCAACCTTTCAGTTTCAGATGCCTTTGTGCAACGTCTCAATATCTGGTGGAAGTGGGAGCCCTATGGTACCAAGAAGAGACACCATCGGCTCTGAAATGTCTGACGACGATTCAAAAATGGTCATTTGTGAAGAAGGGGGAAGTGAAAACATCCATCGCAGTGCTGGCAGTAAGACAGGTGGCTATCTTTTGTAATATCTAAGCTTTAGTTTCATGGAATTTCAAGTGAGCATGATGTTTGAAATGTTTACTGGGGTCAAATTTTTGGGGGAAAATTTACTTTGTTTTATAGATTCAACTTGTAGAACTTAGGAATTATTTTAGTTTGTGATTTTTTAAAGTATAAGACTTCCAAGTATTTGAAAATAAATTATGTTGAGATATGTTTTTATTTTGGGTGGTATATTGTAACAAAAATTTTTTTCTTGTTCTTTTATTGTTTAATATTATAGATAAGAGTTTGGTAAATTTACAAAATGTAATAGTACTGCATGTAGTTATTGTACCACTGTTGACACACTGTAATCTAAGCTTCATGACTTTTCTCAGACCCAAAAAGCGAGATTGACTTGGTGTGCAAAGAGCGGGTTGGGGACTCGGATTCTGAGACCCAGAGTGACACAGAAGTGAGCGAGCGGCTCCGCAGACCTTACACGCCGCCAAATGGTGGAGACGTTAAGTGTAAGCCAAAGCCCATCAAAGGAAGGTACGTTTTGCATTCAAATTGACCCAGAGTTTTGTTGAAAATTAG
The DNA here is from genome assembly GCF_036898095.1 of Palaemon carinicauda. Classification (NCBI taxonomy): domain Eukaryota; kingdom Metazoa; phylum Arthropoda; class Malacostraca; order Decapoda; family Palaemonidae; genus Palaemon; species Palaemon carinicauda. The sequence continues at coordinate 64,837,568 of NC_090759.1, forward strand.
TTTGCAGTTGATAAAAATTTCTTATAGGTGTAAGATCTCTCTTGGTTGTTATTTCTCAGATTATGACAGTACCTTACTTCTTTAAGGTTTGAGAAAGATTTTTATTCTCTTAGTATTTTTCTCAATAATTTTTAACCGTTAAAGGTGACGTTTCTGTGGTTAGCGGGCTGTGGCAGGGTATAGCATGCCGGCTTATTACCTGAATAACAACCATTATCGATACTAATACAAATATGAATTTTATCTTAAGCAGTCAATACATTAAAAAAATCAATATTATGATATAGTTCTGTCAAGCCCTTTCACTATTTCTATGTTGGTGTAATTTCAAGATCATATGCTGAAAATACTTTGTTAAACTGAGAATATGAATAAGAAAATCAATTGTACTTGCAGATGTATATTTTCGTATTCATACTGCTTTGTATAATAAATCTTAGGTTCTTTCACAGACCTCCGATGACGGAGGAGGTAGTAACACTTTATGGTCCAACGGGGTCTGCACAGCTTGGGGCCGACCAACTTCCTGCAGCCGGGAAACCCTCCCCGCTCCACTTGCCTTCCACGCCCACACTCCATATGCCTTCAACCACATTGCAATCCACAGGCAGTGCTTTCAGGTCAGTAAATTGGGGAATCCCCATCATGTTCACGTAGTTATTGCGCTTGCCTTCCTTTGATTCTCAGCCTGGGTGCTTAGAAAGTTCATGGTTTTTGAAAAGACAAGATTTGGTTCACATCTCGTGTTAATTGGCAGATTCATTATATGGTGATGTTCCATTCTGTGTGAAAGTATCAAGTCATTTAAATTTAGGAAGGTGAAACTATATTGCATATTATTTCTACAGGTTATTTTATATGTGTCTAAGAAATTCATTTGAATTATAGGTTTAAATAACCATACATTTATCAAAACCTCTGCATAATAGTAAAGAATGCCACAATACAGTATAAGGCAAATAAATGCAAGAAGTCATTGCTTACGATAAACTATGGGAAATACAATACAGTACCTTATTGTTATCACAGTTGACAAACTGGATCTGTGCAATATTGTAAACAAGCTGAATGTTTACATCATCTATATTGCTGTTTCTATCACTCTTAATGCTACTATACTGCACTATAAGATGAGCATCCATAGATCCACATCAAGTCTTGGAGAAACATAATCAAAATATGTATGTGATACTCTTCACGCGTGTGCATTTATCTGGATATTCTGATTGTGTAGCCAGTGGCTCTACTATATAATCTCATATCTATCTCAGAATTGGGAGACTTCTCTATATGAGAAATTTATTTTTTAATGCAGAATAATCAGCACATCATATAAGCCATTACCTTATGAAATAATTTTTCATTATAAAATATTAAAAATTGGAATTCAATTGCTTTATATCAGAAACTAATTGTGCCCTTCTTTCTATACATGTTATGAGATAAAAAATTCCCAGTTATGGTATTTGGGATAACAGGTTTTACTCTACAGTATGGCCTTTTTGTTTTATTTGCACCAAATTTTTATAAAATGAAGCACTAATGCAAAGGTAAAACCTGAACCCTGAGTATGTATCTGATTTCCCTATGAAAAGCTGTACTTGTTTTGAAAAGTCACAAGATACTGTATTTATTGTACTGTATTTTTAGCATTCTTTAATTTAGTACTTATGAAAATTGTAACAAAACTAACAGAACTGACTTAATGTGAATTCTCACATTCTAAGTTTTATTTATTGCTGTTATGGCTGTCTGCTAAAGAAGGTGATGAATGCAAGAGTTGATGGGAGAAGTACAAGAGGAAGGCCAAGGTTTGGGTGGATGGATGGAGTGAAGGAAGCTCTGGGTGATAGGAGGATAGATGTGAGCGAGGCAAGAGAGCGTGCTAGAAATAGGAATGAATGGCGAGCGATTGTGATGCAGTTCCGGTAGGCCCTGCTGCTGCCTCCGATGCCTTAGATGACCTCGGAGGTAGCAGCAGTAGGGGATTCAGCATTATGAAGCTTCATCTGTGGTGGATAATGTGGGAGGGTGGGCTGTGACACCCTAGCAGTACCAGCTGAACTCGGTTGAGTCCCTTGTTAGGCTGGGAGGAACGTAGAGAGTAGAGGTCCCCTTTTTGTTTTTGTTTCTTTGTTGATGTCGGCTACCCCCCAAAATTGGGGGAAGTGTCTTGGTATATGTATGTATATATGTATGAATTCCACCCCAACAATTTCTAATCGAGTTCATTGTACAAGTGCCATGAAGGATTTTTCTTTTTTTTTATTTCAGAGGGTATGGTAACTTTTATAGTTTGCTAAGATATATAGCTTTTATGTATAAATTCTATCTCTAGTCTATGTAAAGCCTCAACTATCTGTCATTTTCTGACAAATTAGAACCAGTTTTGTAACTGAAAGGGTTGTTGATCTGCTTACTACACCTATCCCCTTCTTAGATGCTTTCCTATTCTTCCTGAGCCACGTGGAGTACCTGGTAATCTTGGTTATAGTAAAGGACATTTCCTCTTTCACAAGACTGAACTTTGGTGATTACATAGGTTATTCAGTTTGGCTTAAAAGTCTTATCATATCATATTGAAAAGGTTGTCGCAAGAGGGTTAAATCTCCAGACTGGGACCTTTTGATACTTCATAAGAACCTTTCGGTCAGGCTATGACTTCGAAGTCTATTCTAAAAACTCTCTCTCAACTATGTTCTGCATCTCCAAGATATGTTATCAAACTTCCTGTACTCTCAAGTAAATTTACTCATACCAAAAGTTGGAATGCATTAGCTTTGTTCTTTGCATCCAACTTAATTCAGTTAGCTAAGATTGATTTGCTGCACTCTTTTCCATTCTTTGAATTCATGCCAATACCAAAGAGGACTTTATTTGCCTAATTAGAACTATTCTGATATGTCTTCGATGGGCCAAGCACTCCTGTCAGTTTCTCTGCAAAGGTGCTCCATGAAGAAAGGGTTAAGGAAAACAGTTCTATACTGTCTAAAAAGTTAGCTTGAAGGCAAAAAATAACTACAATATACAGTAGATACATGTCTCATATCAAAACTCTTACTACTTCTATAGTTTTGGAATGAAATTTTGATGTTAATTCAGTTGCAACTTCAAGCACAATGTCATTGTGTCATGTAATTTTAAGTTGGGGTCATTGAAGCAGTTGCTGTTACATGCACACCTGGCCAGGTGTTGTTACAGTTGAGTGTTTGAAATAGGTAAACTATTCTCTCCTTCTCATTTTAGCATTCTTAGAGACTCAGTAAATTCACTGCATGAAATTTTACTAGTATAAACCAGTTTCATACTTCAGCATATGCCATCATCCATGTTGAATTGAAGCACAAAGGAGATTTTGTTTTTATTAAAGATAGGATTTTGAATAACTTGTTTTTAAAAATGCTCTTTAGAGATATCCTAACATGAGAACATGAAATATGTTCAGCTCTACTTGAGAAATTTTCAATAAACACCACAGCCCAGAACCTCACGGTCAGGAAAAAAAGGTCGATGTTATGGTCGACGTTGACACTTAGTCATTAACTTTGTGATGCTAATTGGCATTAAGTTTAATTTTGTTTTGTCTTTGGGGTTTAATCTCGATATGGAGAATTAAAATTGAGAAGAGGTGAACTTCTTTCATGTTATCTTATACCTTGAAAGAGACTTCGACACTCAGTATTTTATGTTATTTTGGTTTAATGGTGTAGCTCTGTAGTAATGACTCCATGCTCTTTTACTCATCTTCTTTAACTGAACTCTTTGATTGACAGTTAACCAACCTTTTTTAGAGACATGGTGAACTCTTAATTAATTGTACCCTTGCATTATAACATTTTAACATTTTCCTTCATAACTTTGATTTGTCTTGAAGTTTATCATTTCTGGAAGAATTTATTGTACAACAGTTGCAAAAACAGATAGATTGTCTCGTATATGTTGGTTTAGAGAAAAGGCTTGGCTATTTATTTAAGTAAATCTTTAATCCATCAAAGAAATCAAAGTCAAGAATTGAAAACCATTTCATTTTGTTATATTAAAAAGGTTAGTTGAATATAGGTATTGATATCCTTGTTTTAGAAAAATCAGGATTAGATCTTCAAATGGCAAAAAAATAAGTTTTAGAAATGTATCATAAAATCTATCACAATATCTATTATTCATTAGCCTCAAATATTTCTAAAGAAAAAATTAAACAGAAAATTGATAGTTTAGTACAAGTTCTACCAGGATTCTGAAATATAAGAAATGCAATGAAGTACAGTAAATATAGTTTCGCTTGCTCTCTAATGTGTGTGAAGTTAAAGCTATATGATATAATCAGCAAACTCTCACCATTTATATACAGTACTATTTAACCACCTTGGAGTGGTAGGTATTGAATGTAAATAAGTGACCACAAAAGGATATACAGTATTGGGCATATCAGAATATGTAAACAAGAATCTTTTAATATCTGGAATAACTGCAAACAGATGCAAGAAAGTAATTCTAGAGAAATACTATATGTATATTTACCAATATTTATGAACTACCTTCTTGAAGGCAATGAATATGTGTAACAATCTCACCCTTATCACTTAATGAAGGCATACAGGAATCAATGAGCTAATGTGAAGGGAAACAAACTGGGGAAATAGTGTCGAGGTGTAGGCACAAGCATGTAATTGGTGTGTGGCCAAAGCTCCTGATGCTTCATGTGCTATGTTATATCTGATATTGCACCTATTAGAAAAGAAGTATATACTGTAATGTATGTGGATGTTGATGAGGCAATGGTCCAAGTTTGAGTGATATGGGTTTGTAATGAATTAAAGTAAATATTTGAATGCCTAACCTTAGCTGATATACTGTATGCATCAACTGCAAGGTGAGACTAGTGAGTGACGTTTTATTCCTTCCAGTTAAGGTATTTTGGGTTCCTTGTGTGATATGATTTGTAAGAAAATTAAATCATATTTTAGGATTTTACTTTTATTCATTTGATTTTGCTTGCAATGTATTCAATGACTGTACCTGTATCTTATGGAAAATATTATCCAGTGATTTTTTTAATAGCTTAGTGTAGTTTGTATATTATTATGTGGTTTACATTTTAATATTTTTTCTAATAGAAATAATTTCTCCTATATATGAGATTTATCTGCTGCATCACAGTTCTGAAGACACACCTGTAATGCATTCATGACTCAAAAGCACTATTCCCTGCCTATAGTAGCATACAATTATTGTCACCTGGTTTTTCCATATTTTCTATGAAATGCACAATCCATTTATGATTTTTACCTTTGGTAATGAACTTTTATTTTATTATTGTTCATCTTTGATCTTATGCATCTGTCACTACCCTTAATAAGTATAATTTATTATGTATATATATTTGTTAAGTTTACCTCATAATGGGTGGTCCACTTGACTTATCACTCATTCAATAATAGTCGTTTACACATGAATAATCCTCGTGCTTTGATTTTTTTTTGTCCAGGTCTATGCCACCATCCCCAAAGGTGCGAAGCATAGGAGAGAGCAACAGCATAGCACAGTCAGAGAGCGACAAGATGAATGTGTCTACAAGTGGGAACAACATTGGAACCAATATAAAGATCATCAGTAATGTATCTTCGGCTACGGGGCAGCGAACTGTCATGAAGACGAACCACATCAAGTCCATACACAACCTCACTGTTACAACACAGGAGAGAAAGCCAGTCTTAGTGGACACCTCGATCAGCTTGCGTACAACCAAAAGTGATAGCAAGGGAGGCATTGCTAATACTGGGGTGACTTTGCCAGCTGGTACTCAAGTGATACCGAGTAGCGGTCAGCAGGTGTACCACACTGCCATCAGCAGCAGCAGTAGTGCGACTGTCACTGCAACCCCTACGATAAACTCAATTCAAAAAGCAATTTTAATGTCCCCTGGACATTTAGCATTGCTGAACACAGGAGTCAAGGTGGCTTCCTGTGGCAGCTCTCCTATGCATGTCACTAATGTTGTGGTGAAAACCACTCCAGCCACATCCGTTGGAAGTCAGCCAGTTGTTAGCAAAGCTATGTCAGCAGGGACGGGTCAACCCACTCACGTTCAGTACCTGGTGCCATCTTTTACACCAGATGGGAAATTGATATTACCCAGTAATTTACTGGTATCCACAGATCCAACTGCAAAGCAGTTGACAGTGACTCCAGTGTCCTCGGCCGCAGGGGTGCGGGTCGTTCCGTCTACAGTGGTGAGCACGTCGGAAGCGGGAAGTGTCATAAAACCTATTACAGTTGCGGGTGTTACAAAGACTAGTGTTGCATCGCAAGCACAAGGAATGGTGTTAATTTCGGGTACGCGTCAGGGTATTGGCGCTGTGGGACAGCAGGTGGCAGTTAGTCAGGCAGTATCACTCACCCAGTCTCCTTACCAAACATTCCCTCCGGGTATGTAAATAAAAAAGACCTCTCGTAATCCTCCTCCAATGAATAGTGAAATAAAACTTGATCAGAAGTTTCTACTACAAAGTCTGTTGTGGTTGTCACCATCTATACTGAGTCAAAGAGGATCAAACCTCTAGTACTAGTCTTTGCTTCACTTGGACTTTAAAAGGGGAAAGGTCATCATCTTCCTTTTATAGAGAAGGTCTTGATGGTGTCAGAAATCATGCAAAGTACTTTTCAAGCCCATTAATTTTTATTACTTAACCATGCTATTAGGTCGTGAGGGCGGTGGATCAGCAGCAGTGGTGACCAATTCGCCTGCAGCCGGATCTGTGGCCATGCCTTTGCCTGGTCAGCAGCTGTCTCCTCCTCAGCAACATTATAATCAGCAGCAGCAACAGCAACCAAAAGTGAAAGCCAGTAGTATTCAATTGGCCACACTGGGCTCTAGTGTACCTGAGGGTGTAACGGTGGAGGAAGAATTGGATGACAAGCCAAAATTCATCCTTGCTCCAACTCCTGCCCAGTTAGGGAAAGCACCACGTCAGAAGAGACTCTCATCCACAGGTGGTTATTAATGTAGTTGCTATAACTTGGGATGTTTCATTTGATTTCTATTTGTTATTGTAATCTCGTTAACATTCTATGTTTTATCTGTTTTTTTTCCTTTACTCTTTCTTATCCTTTTGTCTTTTGTCTGGAATCCTTTCATGTTTTTTTTTTTTTACTAAAGATTTTCTCAAAAAATATTTTAACTCTTTATATATTTCTTGGGTTTTGTCATGGTGAAGTATTGTTGTGATGTAAAACTTGGTGTGATTTCTTAGCCAGAGTATAGTAATATCTGAAAATCATTAGTGGTGTGTTTTGAGGCATGAATGATGTTGAATATTGCCATATGTACTCTCATTGAGGAAAGTAAAATGAATACAGTATATCCATTATTAAGCTTTTTGCGTTTATCCCTTTTGCCCCCAGGCTATTTGGAAATTTCCAACCCTTAACCCCCAGGGGGTTATTTTTTCCCAGCACATTTTGCAGTATATATTTTTTAAATTGCTCTAACAGCCTTAATTTTTGTCATAGAGAGGTCAGGTTGGTCTCATTCTCTTGGAAAATGCCTGAATTTTTTCAAAAAATTATCAAAAATATGAAAAAAATCATTTTTATAGCATTTTTTTGCAAGGACGTATGGGTACGTCCATGGGGGTAAAGGGATGAGTTTTGTGAAACGTACCAGTACGTCCTTTGGGGGTAAAAGGGTGGGAAGAGTGGAAGTAGGTATAATTTTAGTTCCATAATATTCTTTTGATATACATATCTTTTAAACCACTGGCCAAACGATCTTATTGCATTATTCCTAGTTCAGTTAGTCCTGTGTACTTCATCCATTAGTCCAAAATTCTGCAATTCTAAGAATAGCCATATTGTAATCCTGTATATTCTACCTCTTATTAGTCCCAAAATATTTATAACATAACTAGCTTTTCCGTGTTGGAGATACTAACATAAACAAGCAGATATTCAAACTAATTTGGTTAATCCAGTTTACATGAATAATACTGATGAATATGTATCTTTTTAGTTTTTTTTTCTTTCAATTTATGAATTGAAAAGAATTTTGGTCGTCCAATATTTGAGATGAGGATAAGTGTTTAATGTTAAATTTACACTTCAGTTGCTTGTAAACAATTTGCTTTAGTTACTGAGGATATAGAAGATATGTAACGCAAAATCTTCTACATATCAGTATTCAAACATCTACCATTAAATTTATAAAAAAAAATCATAATCAAAACACCTGTCAGTGTATGATAGTTTTTCTTTGGCTATAGGAATATACTTCATTATTGCAAAAACCAGAAATCTCATAAAAAGAATTAAATAATGAATCCTTAGAAAGGAAATATGGGAATTTAAACTTTAACTCTATTTGTAACCATGTATGTCTTATCTCCTAGTGTGTAAATATGTCTATACTGTACTTGTGTTGTCCTCCAGAATATTTTAACATGTAGTTCTTGGTGATCTTTCCTGTTGTCTTGCTTTCACTCTTTATTATGTCACAGGTTTACATTAAAACCCTTGATTTATCCAATAGGACAAGCTTCAGCCGCAAGCGACACCACTCGGGAGCATTCGCCAGGAGTCAAGATGGCTCCTCCGCAGCATCCACCAAACTTGGAGATTAAAGTTTCTCCTGGCTGTAGCAATAGTTCAGAAGGAGACTGCTTAACGCCTGCCTCCATGTGTGGTAGCCAGTGTGCGTCTGTCCCCCCCTCACCAAGTGGCAAGAAGAGTTTCTTCAAGAAGAATATAGAAGATGGCATGGACAAGTAAGTACTGTCTGTCTACATGATTCAAGATTAGGTGTTTATTTTGATATTTCCTAGGAATTGTGAGACAAGTCTTATGCAGGAGGTATGTTGTGTTTGTACAGCTCATAAGTAAGTATGAAATGTGAGAGTATTTATTATTATTGTTATTACTATTAATATTATTATTATTATTGTTATTATTAGCAATATTATTATTATTATTGTTATTATTATTATTACTTGCTAAGGTACAACCCTAGTTGGAAAAGCAGGATCCTATAAGCCCAAGGGGCCCAACAAGGAAAATAGCTCAGTGAGGAAAGGAAACAAGGAAAAATTATATTTTAAGAACCGTAACAACATTAAAATAAATATTTTTTTATAAACTATAAAAACTAACAAAACAAGAGAAAGAGAAATTAGATAGAATGGTGTGCCCGAGTGTACCCTCAAGCAAGAGAACTCTAAAACGAGACAGTGGAAAACCATGGTGCAGAGGCTATGGCACTACCCAAGAATAGAGAACAATGTTTTGATTTTGGAGTGTCCTCTTAGAAGAGCTGGTTACCATAGCTAAAGAGTCTCTTTTACCCTTACCAAGAGGAAAGTAGCCACTGAACAAATACAGTGCAGTAGTTAACCCCATGGATGAAGAAGAATTGTTTGGTAATCTCAAGTGTTGTCAGGTGTATGAGGACAGAGGAGAATCTAAAGAATAGGCCAGACCATTCGGTATATGTGTAGGCAAAGGGAAAGTGAACCGTAACAAGAAGGAGGATCGAATGTAGTACTGTCTGACCAGTCAAAGTACCCCATAACTCTCTAGCGGTAGAGAGAAATTACTGTACATACAATGAAATTACACAGAAAGTCTAGAAAGGAAAATGCATATTAAGTACTGGTACAGTATCGTATAGAATCAAAATTCTAACTTTGGCAAAGAGAACATTGAAAAAGAAAAGAAAATACTTGGTAAATTTACTGTCTAGTTAAAATTATAACAGTATTTCTTTTCTGCAAATTCACAATGACCAAACAATAAAATGGTATAAATCAAGTGATAATATCCCATACGGGGTAGGTTGTTAGTGCCACCAGTACTATAGGCATTTGCTTTATATACATTTAGGTTACCTCCCTTCTTCTTTTTTCCATTTGCTGTCCAACATCTTTATTTCATACTGCAGATTCAGGGTTTTTTCCTAATTTCTTTTTTGTACTGAATGGCCTTACCGACCCCAGAGCTGGGCTACATACTGTACTGTGGGCCAAGTTCTTAAATCCAAATCAGCTTTAAGTAGATTATCTGGTTTTTAATTAGGGTCCAGGTAGAGTATCTTATGTAATGCAAATTTTTCATATTTACAATCTACAGTACCTTGTTTTTTTCTAAGTAACATATGACCTAAGCAAATGTCTTGAATTTAACCTTATGAATCTGGCAAGGTTTGTGGGCATTCTGTTAATTTATTGCTTACTTTCAAGCATTCACAATTGTTTCTGGTATTTTAAAGCTATTTTTTTTTATTTGCAGTCAAACTTACAGCTTGCCTTACTAATGTAATTGTAAATGTCATGATTTTTTAAACCAAAACAAAATTTGTATTATGCAACTAATATCATACCCATATGCCAAGTGCTTTGCAGTAGTTGGGTAAAAACCTATAGTAGATTGCAAATCTAGCAGAAAGTAACAAGGGAGGGAAGAGTGGAGCTAAGCTGGTAAAGAAAATCAAGATACTCAAGCTCTGTATTTTCAAGTTAGGCAATTTTTGCAGTGTTTATGATTCCCTGTATCACATTGATATATCCAATACAGTATTGAGTTTTTGTAGTATAAAACATTGATGTCTTTTTGCAGTTGTGTATTATTTGAGAAACCTTTGTAGCTTTTATAGAGTTTCAGGATAGATTTCTCAATATTTTAACTTAAGAATTTTTACCCTGCACATCACAAATCATTGAGAAGCTTATCATTTCAAGGTACTCCTACCAACTGAAGGAAGTTGGGCCAGTGGGGTTACAATTCAAAGATAAGCCATCTTTATGTTCCTGTAATTAAAGTAATGCTTTCACTGAAGGATTATTTTTTTAACTTCTTCAATAGACTGAAAGCCAGCTGTATAAATGTTTTGAACAAGTAAGTCTGGGTTGTTTATAATAGACATATTTTTTCCCTTTCTTGCCAGGGTGTTAGAACAAGTGAATTTTGAGCAGAAGTTTGGGGCGTTGCCTGAGTACAACCCAGACGAGGTTCAGTCTCCAAACATGGCTGTCACAACCATTCCCTCTGTCCCTTCTTCCCCCCGCACGTTCATTAGTTCTTACAGGAAGAAGAGAAAGCATTCCAGTAAGTTCAGAGTTATGGTAGTTTTCAGTTACACCACTGTCTTATTTGATAAAAGAAATTAACTTTTGTTCCTTCAAGTATACAAACCTTTTATCTTTTCAAACCGGAACATGTCTTCAGTGGCACTTTAATGGCCATTGAATCATTAATGATGGTTGGCATGAGGGGAACCCCCACTTTGTTCCGACACGAATACTTTACCTCGAATTACCTCTTCGGAGGGTCCTTGGACCTCTCTCAATCTCGACCAAGATTTCCCGTGCTACCCCCCCTATCTCGCTCCCGATAGTTCCTACCCCCACCGCCAGGATAATTCCTGCGGCCCGGATTAGGGCAGGACACTGCTTTTCCCGGGTCAGGATCTCATTAAGTCCTTGGTCGTGAGATGCGAATCATCTCACTCTCTCGGTTAAACTCTCGATCCTTTGGCGCGTTGTGATCCCACGTGTTCCCAGTGTACGGACTTGTGTTTTTTCGCAGTGTGCAGTGTACCTCCCAAGTGTTCCGGTGCGTTCACTTTTCAACCGTGTCCTTACCCGGTGTTTAATTCATTTCCTTAGTGCTTGTGTCGTGCGTTGTGTGCGTTATGGAACTGTATTCCTTGATTTTCTTCAAGGAATTGATAGCTGAAAGGAAAACTTTTTACAAGAAATCGTTCTTCCTCCCCTTATCCTCGGTGTTGCCGTGTAGGGGCAGCTTATGTTCCTCTTCATCCACGTGTCAGGACTACTGGTCCTGGAACGTAGTGCAGTGAGGGCACTTCGGCACTAAAAGGAAGAATACATCCAGGAGGCTCGTAGGAAGACGAGCCTCTCTTCGCCAACTTAATTCCCGATGCCTCGTCGAATAGAGATTCTTATACAGCCATCTTCCCCTACCCAGAGTAGGGGACGAGGTAAGTCAGTTGCGGGGAAGTGCCCATTGCTCTTCCCCAAGAATTTGAGTGGGTGCGGTATAGCACCAAGAGGAAGTGGGCGACGAAGGGTTCGCCTAAGAAGACTGGCGCGGGGCGTCCCGCCGGGCTGAGCTTCCCTACCACCCTCTCCTACCCAGAGTAGGAGACGAGGTTGGTTTATTGTGTAGAAGATAACTCTTAAGAAGTAGTTCGAGGTAAGTACTACTTTCGGGAGTGTGTGGGGAGACGGAGTCCAGGTGCATGCAGGCCACGTCTCCTCTGATGACCCCATGTGGGGGAAAATGTCTCTAATTCTTCTCCTGTCTCTTAGCGTATTTTTCAGTCTCTTCTGCAGCCGAGGGCCTCGCCGAGAAGGAGCCCCCCAGGTCTGTCTTGCAGCGTCCCCCGGACCGACAACCCAGGGTTTTTTCTCACCACGAAGGCCATCCTCCAGACGCAGATATAACCCTCGCAGGGAGAAATGCGAGAAGGCCTCTTCAGGCAGGCGTAAGACCGCGAAGCTTCCGGTTCACCCCGCCAACGGGGGTAACCGAGCTTCTTTACGGGCAGCCTGGCCGAATCAGCACAGCTGGTTCGGCCCTCGGACTTAAAAGGAACGGTTCCCTCCGTCGGGTCAGCCCACGAGGATCCGCGTCCGCGTCCCCCAGCCCGCCCGCAGGTGTAAGCGGGCTTATTTACGGGCAGCCTGGCCGGATCAGCACAGCTGGCTCGGCCCTCGGACTTAAAAGGAACGGTTCCCTCCGTCGGGTCAGCCCACGGGGATCCGCGTCCGCGTCCCCCAGCCCGCCCGCAGGTGTAAGCGGGCTTATTTACGGGCAGCCTGGCCGGATCAGCACAGCTGGCTCGGCCCTCGGACTTAAAAGGAACGGTTCCCTCCGTCGGGTCAGCCCACGGGGATCCGCGTCCGCGTCCCCCAGCCCGCCCGCAGGTGTAAGCGGGCTTATTTACGGGCAGCCTGGCCGAATCAGCGCAGCTGGTTCGGCCCTCGGACTTAAAAGGAACGGTTCCCTCCGTTGGGTCAGCCACGAGGATCCGCGTCCGCGTCCCCCGGAGAGAATACACGAACAGTAGTCCTCGACGGTACGGCGTTGCCGGTTCTGACCCCGAACCTGGTGCGGAGCTCCCCGCCGGGGAAACCGGTACCACCGCAAGGGAGTGCCTGGGATTTCAGAACCGAAGCGACAGGGGAGTGCCCGGTGACCCGGCGACTCGAGATCAAGCGGTAGGAAGGACTCTACAGGTAAGCGTAAGTCCACGAAGCCTCCGGTTAACCCCGCCCAGCGGGGGAAACGCGCTGCTGGTCGGGCGGCCTGGCCGAACCAGCCCGGCTGGTGAGGCCTTGGGGTCAGAAGGAACGGTTCCCGCTGTCGGGCCAGCCCACGGGAACCGCATCCTCGGCACCCAGAGCCTTGGGCCGACGGGAGTCCCCGCTGAACCAGCAATGCTTGCGGTAACCCAGGCCCCTGGTGCGGACGTCCCCGCAGGTGAAATCCAGGTCCTCGGATGACGGAGGACTCCGTCTATAGGAGAGTGGTTAGCCTTTACAGAAGACATCACAGGTACCGGAACCTGCAGCTACGGATGTAGGTTCCGGGAAGTCAAGCCCTTTTGAGGATCATGCAGACTCCTTACAACCTAAGACGTCTCTAGCACTTCCTCTAACCCGAGGTCTGGTCCTAGAGCAGGGTTATGTCGGCAAGGTAGTGGCCAACACTGCAGGAGTCCCCCAACCTTTAAGGGGGGTCAGCAGGACATCCTTAGTCAAGGCGTTTTCAGACAGTAGAGCCTCTTCAACCCCAGTCTGGTTCTCGCCAGCAGGAGCCTCCATGAGGCTAATGTCGAGGGACTTAGTAAACGTCCCCTCTTGGCTGGACTGGTGGGCTCACTCTTTGGGAGGTGTACAAGCCTCCTTTGACCCCGAGGACCCTGTCCAGCAAGGCCTTCAACCCTTAGGTTAGTGACTTTTCAGTCTCTCACACTAACAGCTAACTGGGTGTTCTGGAAGCGAAACACTGTTCTGGCGTAAGTGTCTTGGAAGGCACCAAACAGGGGGACGCGACCCATTCGCAGCTTTCCCTTGGGGGGAGAATCTCTGTTTCCTCGGAAGGAACGAGAAACCATAGTGGAGAAGGTCTTGAAATAGAAGGAGGCTAACGTCCCCAGACCTACGACTCCTAGGAGACCACCCTAGAAGAGATCTGTCTCGGATAGTGCCGCGACACCCCAAGCATCTACCAGCACTACGAGGAGAGAAGCCCTCGTTCCTCCTGGTCCGCAACGCCTCAGCCCCTCCACAGGGGAGCTCCAGCGCCTTCTAGCTCCTTCAGGTCGGGTTACCCCGCCTCTAGGGGAGGCAGGTCAGGCCCCCCCTCTAGAAGAAGGGAAGAGTGGGAGGCTCCCTATCCCCACCCAACCTTCGGGTTGGAGGATGACTCAGGCGTCATTGGCAAGCATGGAGGGCTCAAGGAGCAGAACCTTGGACAGTGTCCTTACTAAAGAAGGGCTACGGACTTCCATTCCTAACGGAACCACCCACGCCTTTTCCGGCCAACCGGATAGATGGCTAGATCCTAAAGACCCGTTAAAGAGGACCTCCCTTCAAGAGGAGGTGTTGTCCATGCTAGAGAAGGGTACCATGGAAGAAGTTCTTCTCCCAGGACCAGGTGTCTACAGTCGCCTATTCCTGGCAGAAAAAGAGACCGGGGGGTGGAGGCCGGTTATAGATCTGTCAGCTCTCAACAGGTTCGTCAAGATGACGGACTTCTAAATGGACACGCAGAATTCGGTCCTGCTGTCCTTGAGGGAGAAAGATTGTAGAATACCATCGACCCCAAGGACGCATACTTCCAGATTCCGGTCCACACCTCGGGTCGGAGGTTCCTCCGGGTGAAATAGGGTTCCCAGTTCCTGCAATTCAGGACCCCTTTTTCTTTGGTCTGTCAACAACGCCCAAAGTGTTCGTGGGAGTCCCCACGGCTGTCGCAGGGGGGGCCCACGAATGAGGCATACGCCTTAGCAGATACCTGGACGGCTGGTAGCTTCTCCCCGCCTCAAAGGTCCTCTTGGAGGAACAAGGGAGAAGTCTCCTCCAGTTTGGCAAGGATCTGGGGAACTGAATCAACCCGAAGTAGCAAAATCTATCCCCTTCCACCGGAATGAACTACTGGGGAATAACATTAGACCTTTTTTCGGGGAGAATTTTTCCCTTCGGAGAATAAGATATGACACCTCAGGCTCATTAGTCAGACGATCCTACTGTTCACAGACGCCTCCAACCAGAGATGGGGAGCCCTTCCCCTCGACGAAGCGGCACGAGAGACCTGGTTGGAAGGGGAGAGACAACTCCACACAATGTCCTGGAGTTGGAAGTAGTCCAGAAGGCGTGCCTACACTTCGCAAGTCTGCTAAAAGGGGAACTCCGTGGCGTGGATGAGCGACAACACCACGGTAATGGCATACATAAACAAGCAGGGTACTTGTAATCGAAGGAGTTGGGCGGTCTCACCATAGAGAATCTAGACTGAGTGATAGGGAATCAAGGGGTGATGTTAGCAAGGTTCTTTCCCGGAAAGTAAATCGCCCTGGCCGACGGCCTCAGCAGAATGGGCCACATAGTAGGGACCAAATGGTCCCTTGCCCCAGGAATAGCCAAGCTCATCATTCAACGATGGGGCGCCCCGGTGGTTGACCGCCTTGCAACAACCTCAACGCCCAACTCCCAGTCTATTGCCCCCCTGTACCAGACCCCGAAAGCTTCCTTAGAAGACTCTTTTCAGAACAAGTGGGACAATCTGGATGTGTACGTTTTCCCCCTTTTTCACGCTGATAAGACATGGACTCAGCAGAATAAAGGTGGCTCGAAGCCTACAGATGACTTTGGTAGCGCCCTGGTGGCTAGACAGAGAGAGTAGTTCGCGGACCTAAAGACCTATCGAGTCAACCTCCGTGGCCTCTGTCCGTCAGGTCAGATCTACTGAGTCAACCGCACTTCCTCAGGTTCCACGACAACCCTCTCTCTCTTCGACTTCACGCCTGGAGACTATCGAGCGACTCCTGAAGAAGGAGGGGTACTCCTCCTCCACAGCCAAGAGGATGTCCCTATACCTAAGAAAATCCTCTACCGTAGTCTACCAGGCGAAGTGGGCCGCCTTTACGAAATGGTGCGCGACAAAACAAATAAGACCTCTCAAAGCCTCGGTCCCTGACATAGCTGATTTTCTAGTGTACCTTAGGGATAAAATAGGAATGCCAATCCCGGCTATTAAAGGAGTACGAGCAGCCTTAGGCCAAGTCTTTCTCCTGAGAGGCATCGACCTGGGGACCTCAAGACACATAGGGATGCTGATTAGAAGTTTCGAACAATCCTGCCCTCCCCAAGCCAGGAGAGTGCCTAGATGGGACCTGGCCAAGGTCCTGAAAATGTTGTGTCGTCCGACCTTTGAACCACTCAGAGATATCGGGGACAAAGATCTCACCCTCAAGACAGTCTTCTTGCTAGCCTTAGCTTCGGCTAAGAGGGTAGGTGAGATCCACGGTCTCTCCTACGACGTGGCACACTCCAAGGGTGGAAGGAGGTATCTTTCAAGT
The DNA here is from genome assembly GCF_036898095.1 of Palaemon carinicauda. Classification (NCBI taxonomy): domain Eukaryota; kingdom Metazoa; phylum Arthropoda; class Malacostraca; order Decapoda; family Palaemonidae; genus Palaemon; species Palaemon carinicauda. The sequence continues at coordinate 64,854,162 of NC_090759.1, forward strand.
TCGTACCCTCCTGTGTAGCAAAGACTCAGAACCCAGCAGTCTGGGACCCGAGGTTTGAAGGTTTCTCTTTTCCAGCCATCCCCAAGACAGGCAATACGGACGACCTGAAGTTATGCCCGGTCAGGACGTTCAGGAAATACCTGGAAAGGACGGCCCATCTCCGTCCGGGTGCCAAAAACCTCCTCGTCTCTTCAGGCGTTAATAAGAAGCAAGTGTCCAAGAACACTATTTCCTTCTGGCTGAGACAAGTCATCACTAGGGCTTATGAAGAAGACAGGGTGGCAGTACCAGGCACTCCCTGTCCCCATGACATCAGAGGCCTGAGCACTTCCTTGGCCTTTGAGAGAAATATGGCAGTGGGCCAGATCCTGCAGGCCGGCACTTGGTCACACCAGTCGACCTTCACGGCCCACTACCTCAAAGACTACTCAAGAAAGTCTTTGGATGGATTCTCCATTTGGACAGTCATCGCCGCCCTCCAAGCTGTGTAGTGGCAGGCTGGAAGACGTCCCCAACAAGTGAATAGTCTCATCCCTACTTCGTCAGGAGAAGACTCAGTAGAGAAAATGTCAAGAGGTACGCCTAAAATTATAAGCGTAAGTTTTCCCTGCTACCCCCTATCCGCTCTCTGTACCCCCGCATTACGTAGCCCTCCAGGCACCATGTGCCTAACCAAGTGGCAGAATGGCTCTCCCGCCTCCTAAAGTGTAAGTCTCCGAAGAGGTAATTCGAGGTAAAGTATTCGTGTCGGAACAAATGAAAAATTTTAAGTAATTTTTATTTTTCCTAACATACTTACCGAGAATTACCTCTGAGTAATGGCCCTCCCTTCCGTCCCCGAGTGCCATTCTTCTATTGCCGAGTCGGGCTAAACGGAGGACTTAATGAGATCCTGACCCGGGAAAAGCAGTGTCCTGCCCTAATCCGGGCCGCAGGAATTATCCTGGCGGTGGGGGTAGGAACTATCGGGAGCGAGATAGGGGGGGTAGCACGGGAAATCTTGGTCGAGATTGAGAGAGGTCCAAGGACCCTCCGAAGAGGTAATTCTCGGTAAGTATGTTAGGAAAAATAAAAATTACTTAAAATTTTTCATATTCCCCCTGTTGTAGAATAGCCCCCTTTTGTCTTTGGCAGCAACATGTGCAGATGTACTGTTGCGCTTCTCTCGCAACTGCTGGATCTCTTTTTTACATTATTTTCTAATAAGCGTTGGTTTTTTAGTTTTGCAATGATCTTGCTTGTAAAAAAAAAAACTGAAAGGTAAGTATTTAGTGAAGCAAATTCTATTCCTGTAAGGATACAAACCTTCAGAACCCCTTGTATTATGTACCTTTGTGAAGGGGCGACTGTAAGTGTTGTTTACGTTCTTCTGATAAAGAAGACGAATAACTTGGAACATAACTGTGCCTTGTGAGGGTGGTGATCGATTCGGAGTGATTGTCGCTTGTACCTGCATGCCCTCCCTCTCCTTTTACCTGGATGATTGGATGCTGGAGTACTGCTTCATTCTCTTTAACAGAAGAGGAGATACCATGCTGTAGACTGCCAAACTGGTCTTTGCTCTGGGCTTCCGAGCACCAAACTAGACCAACCACGCCTGTTTACCAAAGGTAGGGTACACTGTACCCTTTTTGCTCCTGGGCACCAGGTATTGTTTCTCGGACATGGAACAAGACCATTCACAGCCCAATTCATGATCTTCCCCATTATTTTTCCTAGACCTGTTCATATTTTTCAATCAGAATGGGTGTATAATAGTTACTCTATGGTTGAGATATGTACTATACTCATCTACCTCTCAGGAGTGTGATGTTTAAGTAGTGGTGGGAGGGGAAGCCATAAAGTAGTACTCCATCCACCTTTTGGTATCAATCAATAGATCTGATCTGTCAAGAGAAACCATGGCTAAGCCTTTGGGGTGGTCATGCTATTTGGCTTGGGTTTGAGGAAGGTTATGACTTCCCCAAAGCCCAGCAATGATCACCATCATAGAGAGAGCGGGTGTGTGTGTGTGTGTGCGTGTGTGCACCCCCCCTCCTGGCCAGAGGAAGCTCTTCAGTAGTTTTGATCCCTCCTTTGGGTATAAGTCCATGATTTTTATACTTGGGACTCTCTTCTCTGCTTCGGCAATAGAGTTGTAGAACAATGGACTCCTCGTGTGTGTGTGTGTGTGTGTGTGTGTGGTCAGAGGAAGTTCTTCGGTAATTTTGATCCCTCCTTTGGGTATCAGTTCATGATCCATATACTTGAGTCTTCTCAGCTTCGGCAATAGAATTGTAAAACAGAGGACTCCTCAATATTTTATGAATTGTGCTCCTTTGAGATCTGTCCATGCTTGAAGGGAACTTTGAAAATTATGCCTATCCTGGGACTTAGGTCTCAGGATGGAATGGCCCTCATCCTCAGGCCACTGGCTCACGTTACGTCTGCTAACCTGAGGAGGGCATCAGAGGATCTTTCCCTCAAGGCTGTCTCTCTTCTCTACTTTGGCAGGAGAGTTTCACGCTCTTCATGATGTCAAACTTTTGTCCCCTCTCAGGCTTTGTGATCAAGACCCAGTACCAGTCGGTCTTGAATACCAGTTTGTGACCTTTTAGGGTTTAGCTTGCCATGTAAGTCCAAACAAATTTGCCTGATGTCATGTCAGGGCACTGCAGTGCTGCTTGAAGAATGCTCATCACCTTGCTATTGCAGCCTTCTCATTAGCCCTAGCAGGAACGGAACGGAAGTGGCCAGATATGTTCTTTCTGGCAATAAGGTTGCTTTCTTGATGCTGCAACTTTGGTCATTGCATACCTCTGCCATCTCAAGTCAGAACTTACAAGCCTATCCCTGTCAGAATCTCTCTTGTTTATACAGCTTAATATCTGTTTGTAGGTGTTGAACCACACTTGTTTTGCTGTAACTTACTGACGTTGCCCACAGACTCTTGGACCCCTTTTCCTTGGGTTGGGCCCTGAAGTGGCTACTCAATAGTTCAGTAACACTTTAACCTCTGTCACTATACATAATATGCATCCTATCTAAGGTAACATGTTCAGCGTAGCTGTTGAGAAGAGGTAAAATGGCTGGCACTTCTACCTCTTTCTTTTTCCTCTTATGAGGGAATGCAGCACACCGATCAGTCATCTGATGCTGGTGAGGTTCATGATGAAGAATAATTTCTTAAAGACCATTTCTTCTGAGAAGCAACTCCTCCATCCTCCTGGCTAGGGTGGATAATGGGTTGGTGTCTTATCAAATATTTTCCTTGCATTGCCTTTTTGACACTAGATTTTATTTCTGTTAGGGAGATAGGTTTTTGATGTTGAAGTACAACTATTGGCCCTTTTGTTTTCCTAGCAGTGGCATCCTTTTCCCTGTCCTAGCATTGTCTTCATTTTAAGCCTGTAATGACTGAGGCCTTAACAGCTTCTATATCCCTATGATTAGCTGTTAGTAGATTGGTGGAGTAACCTTTTCTAATCCTGTATGGAATTAGGAAGGAAGACTTGTCCAGAGAAGAAAAGAACCTTTCAGTTTGGTTCTCGGGACTCTTCCTACCAATAAGCGAGTCTCCTTATTTTAAAGGACATGTCTTTTTGTATTCATGTAGAAAAGTAAAATGGTTTTTGAAGTAATGTATATTATTCCTTGGTATTCAAGCCTAAGTCCTTTAGATTAAATTTCCTATTCTGTAACAGTAGGTTGGCAGGGCCTTCCTCCACGCCTTCTGTCGTTAATTATTTTGATAACGATTCAGTGACTGTTCCATTACTGCTGGAGACATATCCCTATTTTAAAGAAATCAGGTTTGTGTAGCTAGGGAAAATACAAATTACTTTTAAGATTTGTTCAACCCAAATTGTTCCTTTATGATTGCTGTGCTACCATGATTGATTTCCTTGTGTGTGTAGCTTTTAATAGGTTTCATATTTTTAGACGTGCATTTCGAAGTGAAGTACTATGGTATGTTTCTAAACTATAAATGGTTATTGAAATATTTTGAAATTTTACCTGAATACTATACTATTAACTATATCTAAATTGTCCTGTGAGCTTTCTTGTTTATCACTTATTCTCTGCCCTCTTACTTACTCCTCAAGTGCAATCTTCTCTTTAATAGAAAATGTTATATCTTTTAAAGGAACTTGCTCAAATCTTTATTTCAGTGAAACCAAATTTCATTTTTTTTTTTTTTTTTACAGCATTCTCAAAAGATTGTTTTCCCATTTTGCTAAGTGAAACCAAGTTCGATGTGCAGTTAAGCTCATCTTGTCTTTGCATTCAAAAGATTATATAAGATATGAAAATGTTGACCCAATTTGCTTAGAAATAGGGTTGCTTCTGTATCAGGTGAGGGAACCGTGTATATAATTCTCTTCTTTTTCAGCAGGTGGTGAAGAGTCGGAGGCTGAAACTCCAATGAGTGGGACACCTCACCTAACACCTTCACTAACTCCTTCATCCACTCTTCAGGGATCAAAGTTTTTCCCTCCAGATTTCAATCCAGATTCGTTTAAAGGTGAATCTAATTCTTTTCCGTTATGATTTTTGTTTACTTGTAATGGTTGAAAAAAGGTTAAATAGTAAGATGGAAGACAGAAATCATCAACCAAGGTAAAGTACAATACTAAATAGTGGCTTCAGCTATGGGTTGAAGGAATGAGACAAAGACCTTTTAGTAATTCCTGCAGTACATCACTTGAGGTGCACTGACTTCATGAACTACCTCCTATGGCTTATACTGGTTTTGTTAAATGGAGTTCCGTAGTCATAAGAAATTTGATGATTGCTTTCCTTTGATACCTAAAAAATATGATCACCTCATATCTGTACCAAGGTTAAATTTATCTCAAGTATTAAATAGAATGGAGTGCACATTTGTGTTGTGTTATCTCTTTGATGGCATATGATAAAGTTTAAGTTTCTAAAATAAAACCACCTGTAGTCTCCTCTCTTTTAAAGGTAAGATCTTTAGTTAGAAGTTTAACTAATCAATTACATCCCACTTCACTATTGTTATTTTATTTTAATTGTTCTTATTTTGTTGTAATTTTAAGTACTTGAATTAAAAAACTTACTAGTCATAAAAGATTAGAGGGTGAAGTTTTAAGTGAAATATGTGTTCACCACTCAACCTTTAAAACTTAAAATCAAGAGTTTCTGAGCTTATATGTATTACCATTTGTTAATACCTTATTATTCATACACACATTTTTTTCACAAGAAACTTGTTGTTCATATAAAAAATTTATTCATTGACTTTTAGTTTCCAAAAACTTGAATCTGCTGATCTATACATGCTTTGTCTACCAAAATGCTTGCAAATAATTTTTGAACATTATTAACTGTTCAGAGAAATTCATGAATAATTTGTTTTTCTTAAATTGAGTTGTTAATAAATAAGAGTTATATTACAACAAGAGTGGACCTCAAATACTACTGTTTTCTTTAATATTAGTTCTTTATTCACAGTTTTATTGAAGATGAAATTGACAAAGAAAACTAATTTATTATTTGATATTTTAGGTTTCATTGAAATCATGTGCAGCTGGGTATCGCTAATTAACATATGACTTTAAACCAATGTTCTGGGTAATTAAATTTTGTATGATGTTTCAGAACCGAGAGCAGAGACCGCTGAAATTGACTCCCCTGCAGGTGGACAATCCCCGCGCACTCCCAAAACTCCTAGGGATGTAGACAAGAGCCATTCGTCGCTGAGACACATTCTTGATCAGCGTAGGACTCTTGTCATGCAACTTTTCTCAGAGTTTGGCTGGTTTCCTTCAGGTAGGAACTTAGATAAAGTATCTTTTTTCCTCACCAGATAATGATCACATATACCTCCAGTTAATCCACTACTCCCTATTCAATAACTTGCCCCTTAATCTACTGTGTATAAATAAGCTCAAAATCTAACAAACCTTTTCCTTAGCAAAACTGTGTCTTTGATATATTAATGAATATTCTTCACCAGGTAATACTTGTTTCAAGCAATCAAATCCTCTTCATAACATATTTCCACTATAAATTCACCCTCTTCAGTCGCACCAAACATAGCTATATTGTTTTTCCTCAGGTTCTATCTTTGCATTCAAATCATCCTTCATAACCATCCTTTCTTTTGCCATAAGAGACACTCATGCTTTTGTCATTTCCATTTTGGCATCACAAATTCTGTAACAGGAAGATATCTCCTTGAATACATCAGTATTATTTATTTTGTTCTTGTATTATACCACCTCCTTTCCCATTCAAAACCAAAAGCTGTATGTTAATTTTTTTTTATTTTTTTTCTCAAAATATGCGTAATGAGTTTGATGGTACAAACCATGATGTCACTAGCGGTTTGCAAATTTTTTACCATGCGGAATATTGCAGTCTGAAGGCTAATTATATATTCTTTAGAAATGTACCATGTAAAATTCCAAGTACCATTGACCTGAGGGTCATTCATTTAGGGATAGAACTGTTAGTAAACCCATTTTCATTACGATTATTTACCATCTTATTTTCAGCACAAGTGGTGGCCCATTTCCAGACTCGGTATTCAGACATTTTTCCCACCAAAAACTGCCTCATCCTCAAGATTCGCGAGGTGAGGCAAAAAGTTCACCAAAATACCCCTAACACTCCGGGTGTCCCAAGTAGCCCAAATCCACCTGTTGCAAACACCACGGCAGCTGCTTCATCGTCTCATGCATCGGCTCCTCCTTCTCTTCCGCCACCGCCTTCTCAACATGTACACAAATCCCATCACAGTAAGTTTTGTATTCTTTCCGTTGATAATTTAAACGAGCCCCTCAGGACTGACGTAAGTACGGACATAAGTTTTAAATCTCACCTCAGTGGTTACATCCATTTATCTAATATTAATGAAAGTAATAATAATCCTTTAGATTTACTGTCAAAAGACTATTTTTGAGTGATTTTGTCCTTTAAGACCTTTCACATACTTTATGTGAACTTAAAAATGGATGGTTCATTTCTTTTCACACCATAGAATTGTAATTGGTAATTTTGAATTGTTAAGTACTCGTTTTCTGCCTCTGCTAAATACCGTAAACATCTTTAGTATTTGATAATGAATCATGGAGTAGAAAAATTTTGGGAATCTTATTTTTAACATCTAACCTAAAGTAATGCCTTTGATAAATGCACTTTACATTTATTAAAAAAAGTGTAATTTCAAGGAAATCTACTTTCCCAATATTCATACATTTGCATTTATTTACATGCTTTTACTTATTTTCTCACTGTCACCTTTCACCATTTATTGATGTATAAGTTCACATAATTGTTGCTGTGAAGGCCTTAAGTCACTACATGTTCTTAAATCCTAGTCCTATTTATAGCATTTTTATCACCCAACCACTTCTCTTTATTCTTTCACCCTTGTGTACTGTACATTACTGAAGTAGCTATAAATTGTCAATAAATTGTTAATATTTTCATGTTGCTCTTAACACCACTATCATATTATTTTGTTTGTCTCCTGTCCTTATAATTCTGTCATATAATTTTGTTTGCTCTCCTGTATCTTGTATTAGCTTAGATCCCATTCAAAATGAAGGACTCAGAATCTGCACCGGAATATTCAAGTCCTCTACAAATAAATCTGTACGAGTTGAAAGTGGCAAACCTCCTCTCTCCCTTCATCACTTAGTAGCTATACGAAGTGTGATAAAAATTAAGGCAAGTGATGCCCCATCTTGGAGCTTTTGTAATCAGAATGACATTTTTAATAACAATTATACACCACTTTTCCCTATTAGAGATTACATAACTTTTTGAGTCCATAAATATAAACGTAACTTACTTCAGCGCTAGACTCCCCTCCCCTCTGATTATGCATAAAATACAAGTGTGTACAGTTGTAAATTATTATTTATACCATAAAATTATCTGTATACCTCTCAACATTATAAGTAATATGCAATAGAACATGAATGATATAAGGACCCACATGATATTCATACTGATGGTTACAAATCTTATATAATAAAACAAACCTGTTTTCTTTACTCAATAATTCATCAGTTTTTGCACTATGCCAGAGACTGGAAGTGCTTCAGAAGCTCTTTAGAACTGTTATCCGAAGTTCAGCAAGTTATGTGACGTTATCAATGTTGAAATTATTGATTCCTGGGTGTGTGGGTGTTAAATGAAATGAAAATGTTGATGGAGCAGCCAAAGCTGCAATTCATATGACAGATCAATATACTCCTGTCCATAATTTATTACTGTGTCCAAAATCTTTCATACTATAGTCCATTTCTTTTAGCGATGCATATTTGCACCGACTTGCGGCGGTGCCCTTTTAGCTCGGAAAAGTTTCCGGATCGCTGATTGGTTGGACTAGATAATTCTAACCAATCAGCGATCAGGAAACTTTTCCAAGCTAAAAGGGCACCGCCGCGAGTCGGTGCAAATATGCATCGCTAAAATAAATGGACTATAGGTAGATGATAGACATTTTGTAATAAGGAATCTGACAACAATAATTCAAAACCAGGTAAACCGACAGTTAGAATGGGATTTTATTTATAAAAAATGCCACATTTTATTATGTAATGTCATCCTGTCTTTGAATTTATCACACTCGTTTGACCGATGGGTATGCAATTAATAACTCACATGATCCAATCTCAGAATACAGATGATGTAGATCAAAGCCTACAGTCAAACGTATGTTTTGAATTCGTTCACTTTTGAAATTGTCCCGTATTTCACCCACTACATATATCAGGTATTGGAAACTAATCTTTAAAAAAAAATGATCAGACTCTTTAACATTTTTAATTTATCCAATGATTTGAATTGGTTTTTAAGAGTTGCAATATATTAAAAAAGATACAATGAATTAAACAAAAATCCTTTGGATTAGCCTCCACAGAGTTGGAACAGTAACTCAGTGGTCTGGTTAAACATGTAATTGCAAAGGAGGTGCATGTAACCATATGCAAATAATCTGCAGATCTGGTATGGTAGTTACTAAAGGAAAAGATTTTTTATATCAAAAACTATACTCCAGATGAGAAACTAAGGAGAGACAATTGGGTGAAATTTAATGTGCTTGGGTGTACTTTGTACATGATTCAAAGGTTTTATCATTTTGATAATACAGTACATTAAAATGAGATAACTCTCACAAGCATGATATTCAGTATATTATGATTCATCTTACATTGACTAGTTGTGTTTGTTCCCATTTCTAAGGTAGTAGGTTGGCCAGGGCACCAGCCACCTGTTGAGATACTACCGCTAGAGAGTTATGGGGTCCTTTAACTGGCCAGACACTACTACATTGGATCTTAATCTCTGGTTACGGTTCACTTTCCCTTTGCCTACACATACACCGAATAGTCTGGCCTATTCTTTACAGATTCTCCTCTGTCCTCATTCACCTGACAACATTGAGATTACTAAACATTTTTCTTCACCCAAGGGGTTATTTACTGCACTGTAATTGTTCAGTGGCTACTTTCCTCTTGGTAAGGGTAGAAGAGACTTTAGCTGTGGTAAGCAGCTCTTCTAGGAGAAGGACACTCCAAAATCAAACCAGTGTTCTCTAGTCTTGGGTAGTGCCATAGCCTCTGTATCATGGTCTTCCACTGTCTTGGGTTAGAGTTCTCTTGCTTGAGGGTACACTCGGGCACACTATTCTATGTAATTTCTCTCTTGTTTTGTTATAATTTTTATAGTTTATATAGGAAATATTTATTTTAATGCTGTTGCTATTCTTAAAATATTTTATATTTCCTATTTTCCTTTGCTATTCTTAAAATATTTTATATTTCCTTTTTTCCTTTCCTCACTGAGGTATTTTCCCTGTTGGGTCCCCTGGGCTAATAGCATCCTGCTTTTCCAACTAGGGTTGTAGCTTAGCAAGTAATAATAATAACAATAATTTACTTTTCTATAACTGGGGCCCAGTAGTCAGATGTCCCTCGGTGTAATAAAAAGAGAAGAAAGTCTGATCATAGAAAATTTTGTTGCAATGCTAACATAAGCTGAAGAATGGTGTGAGGGAATCTTATTCTCCTGTATCTCTTTTGCTTGTATTGATTCCTGATGGTACTTTGACATTTAAATGCAAGTTCTGTATTAGCACTCGCCAACTGATAGTTGACATCTTTCTTTGTATTGTTCATGCTATTTGTCATCACAAACTATTGCTCACATATTCTCTACCCAACAAGATGTTGCTCAGTTCCTCTGTGGGTCTGAAGCAGATAGACTTAAAACCTCCTTTTCTCTAATTTCAACATGAGCCAAATTTGTATAAATGACATTTCCTGTGATATGGTTAATCTTTAGACTGGTTGCTTATAGATTGATATAGGAGACAATAAAAGGGGTCTCCTTTCCTCTAGTTTGATAGGTATTTATTCTCTGATGTGAATTGCTTGATTTTATTCCTATTGATTTAAATTCAAGATACAGTACTAAAGAACGCTGTCATGAAAACCCATATTTTATATGGACTATCTACTTCGCAATCTAAGCAATTCATTATCTTGGTTAGGAACTGGAAAGAACTAGTGCACACGGGTGAGCTAGATTTTCCTTAATGGGACTGTGAAAATAGCCAGTGTTGTGTAATTATAACTAATAAGGCTGTGTGACCCTTACTAAGTAGGGATTGGATTTATGAAATTTGGACTAAATAACCTGGCACTGAGGCCTGTATCATCAGTACATATTTCTAAGTGGGGATGATCATCAGAAGCATTGTGTGGGTTTGATAAATTTTAAAAAATTATAAATGTGTTTCACAATAAATTTGGCACAATTATTTCCTTTAGTGCTGAGAAATATATCAAAAGTTTAAAGTTCTTCTAAAAGAAAAAAGTAACTACAGTGTGCCATTAATATTTTACATAGGTTGATAGATATCAGGGTTGGATCTCGAGCAGTTTAAAGGTCACCCATGAACATATGTGCAGGCTTTCGCTAGTCAATAATGATTACAGTCTATCAGAATTCTTCTCTTTTTAAGTTATTGGTGGTGTTCCTGTCATTAATGATCAGAATTAGGTCCATTATGAAGGTAGTAAGAGAGGTTGCTATGTGTCAACCCAATGTACGAATCGTTCCATTCATTTACCCGACTTAAATTTGATGAGGCCACTTTTGTACGAAAAAAAAATAGTTGTTTAGCAATAGGAGCTGACTGGTCTTTATGTTCTTTTAATGCATCATGTGGTTAACCATTTCTCCTATATTAGGTGAGTAATTTTTTTCATGATTATAGTTCTTGAGGACATTTCATCTAGTGCTTGTGGTGCATATAATTCCCATAAAAGGACTTCACAGTGCCACTAGTCCTTTTTACTTGTTGGATGCCTCTTTGGAATTACATATTACCATGGTATTTCTTGTATGTGTCCACCTTGCAATTTAAAAACTTTTATTTTTAACTATTTCACCCAGTCTTTATTTGTTCAGGATACGACTAATAAAAACTCCTCTTAGCCATTTTTTACAACTAGATATGCACAGAAAATTTTGAATCAGAGACCTGGGTTCATTATTTTCACATAGACTTTGGTAGTGTAACTATTTAGGCTACTGAACACATACCCTGTATATTATGGAGAGAAAATACATTACCTTAGTTTGTCCATAGGTAAGAAAAAAAAAAAAAAAAACACACACACACACACACAACAACACTCTTTGAGAGTCCTGCATAAGATTCCAAAGTCCTTGTTTTGCTCATTCTCGGATTCGCCTGAAGGTATCACTAATATTAGTGGTTGGGGAGTGTGGAGTTCCAGGTGGAGACCCTTTCTTTGACAGTGCCCTTGTATAAATTAGTGTAACTAGTAAGGCCTTCTGATACACTTACACATGATGACCATGATGTGTCCAGATACACCTACACAGGATGTCCATGATGTGTCCAGTCATTTGATCCACTGGAATATTATTGATAAGGAGTCTTTAGTCATCCGACAAAGCAGTGGTAGATGTTGGAGAGCTTTGGGGCTCTTGTAAGAAATAAGTGGACGGCTGGATACAGCGAGTGTCAGAAATGTACGAGGTGAGGAAATCATTGAATTTTATTTTGGAGAAGGTTGAAGGTTGATATCAATATCCTGGGTTAGTGATACCCTAAGCAAGGTGGGTTTTATGGATGTTCTTTGCAGGAATTCTGAATTTGCTCTTGGGAACCTGGTTTACTAACTACTTGATGAAAAGAATGTAAGATGCATACAAACTAAATGCTGTTTAATCCGTCATTGTATTTAATAACGGTAATAAAAATAAGTGTAAAAATTAAGCATTGTTCATTCTTCTCTCTTCAGATGGACCATCACCGTCTTTGAATGTTGCTGTGCCAACCTCAAGTCAGGGTTCTACAGGCCTCCCTCTTACCACTTAATGATAACTTTTCATTAGATATTTTTGTTATTTCTTTGTCTTTGGTTAATGTAATTTGTTATTTTGTATAAAAGCAACATGAAGCAGTTAGAAGTTTTACACAAATGAGATTTCTGTGGTTAAGATTTTTGTATAAAAAAAGATTTATTTGTCAAATATTTTATATTGGAGATATGTTAGTGTATATTACTTTCTGTTATCACATGAAATCAGAGAAGTGTAAAGCAGGCCTGTCATCCAAACTGGCCTTTGTTGTTGCTCAATCTTTGCCTCACAAAAATATGGCATTATGAAGGACAAAGCTACGAAAGTACGAGACAGACGGAAATCGAGGGTAATTGTCAAGTCCAACAGGATCAATTGTCACCCTGAAAATTATCCTACTACCTTCATGACAATATTTATGGTTGGTTTGCGAAGTGTCATCCTTGATTTCTGAAAGTGTCAAACACTCATCACTGTTTTTGCAGATTGATGTGGAGGACTTGGAAGCCTAGTTGAAGAATTGCCCCTTTAAAAAGAGTTTTAGGAAAAAAAAATTATAAACTGTATTATATGAAAAATTTTCTATTGTTATTAAGTCTTTTGTATTTAAAAGATTCCTTGGATATATGTGTGTGCATGTGTGTGAGCCTGTAATTGAACTGTCTTTATTAAGATGTTCTATACAATTGAGTATGTTTGTTGATGGGCTGTAGAAAACTTATCAGTAGGCCAGTGCCAGTGATTTCTCAGCGTTATTTAATACCGGATATTGTCATTATTGTTTACATGATTGACGACTGTTACTGTAGGAAAGGCCAAGTCCAAGCTTGAAGAAATGGCTATCAGACTGTTAAGAGAGTTACAGAAGAGGAGATGCTTTGTTTAACTTCCTTTTGTAAGACTTTAGTCAAGTGAGTGAAATTGAAATTCAAAGATATTTGTTTGGGCGTGCCAGAAATTATTTTGCCCTCGCAATGCCTGTACATAAAATATTGTGAAATTCGTGATTTTTTCTTTTTGAAGAAAAGATATTGTTGATCTCGTCGCCGACCTTTTATCAAGAGTGTATGTGTAATGCCCTGCTGTTAGGGTTCTTAGATTTTGTTTTAATTGCCTTGTTTTATCTTCATTATTACCCTGATAGAGATAAGCTCAAAAAGAAGCATTACCTGGTCTATATCTCTCAAAGTACAATTTAAGAAGCAATATAGATGGTATGTTGTGTTTGAGGTTAGGGAGCAGAAAGCTTTGTTAGATGCTCTTCCGAGTTACAAAACAGGAACGTCATCTTTGAATTTGCCACATTTGATGACTTGTGTGAAACACAGTTGTGATGGGACCAGCTTCACGAGCTTCGTTGAAAAATGTAAATAATGGTATACTTATCCCAATTGCAACACTAGGAAGTGCTGTGTGACCTCTCATTTCACGCGCGACGGACCCAGTGCCACAAAGCAATGGGTCACGAAACTGGACAGATTATCACTAGTGTGCAAGTATGTATGTCAGTGCGCGCGTGTGTTTGGAGAATCTCAGTGTCAATATTAGAATCAAGCTTTAGCACTTATTGTCGAAGGAGAATGAAAGGTCTCTCCTGGCTATTGTAGTTGTTGTTGTTCTTAACAAATAAGCTTTCTTCAGCTTGAAAATAAGAAAGTGGCCAGGGTTGTTGACCCATGAGTTTTCTCCTGAGATTTCAAAAAGAGGCTACTGCCAAGAGAAGCCATCCATCACCACATTGTCTTGACCACTCTGGTTGTGTAGAGGAATTTTTTTTTCAGGAAGTTATCTTAAAAGGTTATTCTTACTGATGCTATGCTGAGTTGGAAGTAATTGTAATTTTTTAGACAAAGTTGTACAAATAAGTTTATAGCAATTAGTCACATTTTTAGACTCCTGGTCAATTTGCGTAGCAGCCTTTAGGAACTTGCCCTGAAGTGCTCTTTTTCACTTGTATCTGTGTTGCAGATTTATGAAACTTTCTCAGTTTTGTAACAAATCCATCTCATTTTTCTTAATTTGAGAGGATAAACATAACCAAATTGTTTTTAACAATAGTAATACAATAGTTGTCCAGGAATGCGGCTAATTACTGTAATAACATAATTATAAGGGAGTGTGCTCGGTGTATTCTGTCTCATCTAGCAAATTTCAAGGTCAAGACTTTATGGGATGGCCAAAGGGGTAAGTTTAAAGAGAAAGAAAAAAGGGAGTAACTGTTAGAACAAGCAGAAAGTAATTTGTGTTTATTTCCAGTGAGGTAACTTTTTAGGTTGTTATGTACGGAACCCCAATAATGAGTACAGTAAAGTTCAGTCAGCAGACATTAGGCAGCATAAGTGCAGTACAGTGTATAAACAATGGCATATGTATAGCCATGTGAGGAACATGATTTCTTATGCAATTTGGAAACTTAGTACCACTTGTACTCTTATTATTTGCACTCTTGATTTTTAAGTAGAACCTTTGCTGTTCATTGTTGTACTTTTAGATACTTCATAGGTTATTTTCACCGATCGACTTTAGTCTGCTTGAACGTAGCAGTTTAACTGGGGCATCACTAGGTTAATTAGTATTGCACTTTGAATGAAAAATTTTAAGATTGTTACTAAACTAATAGTCTGAACATTTGTCATTTACAAATAAAAACAACAGCTGGGAAACTACATCCATATATTTTTAAGAAGAATTACCAAGGTGAAATTACTTAGAAAACTATAGATTGCAATATAATATTCAGAAGATTGTTATTTTGGTTTAATTTTAACTTTGAATTATGAATTTGGTTTTCTCAAGATTTGCGATGTTTGAAAATTGCGCTGGTTGAATAGACATGGCATTCTATTGGACAGACTTGATCCAGCAATTAGCTACATTTCTGCTTGACGTGGTCCACTTCTGTCAGGAGCCAAATTAATCACTTCAATTCTCTTAGGTTCCAGAATTCATGAATGCTTTGCTTGTTCGTTCACTTTGGTAAGTGATAAGACACCAGTAAAATTTATCATTGTTAGTACCGTATATCCTATCGGAAATGTTTTTACAATTTTCCCACATTCTCTTTCTCCAAATTGACTCCTTAGTGTTTCATAACCGTAGTGGCCAAATATTGTAATTGTAGTACAATTTGTTTTATTGTTACATGGTTTGGATAGGCTAATTTTTATTATAGGCTATTTTAACATGCACAAGTATATCCTCTGAAAACTTTGTGCAGAGTTCAGAGGTCTTGTTAATTAGGAAGTTTATTATTGAACATGCACATTAGTAGTACAATAATTAGCAGCATGTTTATTTGCATGTTAGGATCGCAAGACTTTGTATCTTCTCGTTTTTGTTAGAGTTGAGCTGTTCACTAACATTTAACATATCTTTCATTTTGTCAACCTTCCCATATTATGTAAACACTAAGGAGTCTTCAAACAAGTTGGCCTTTTATGCATTAATTGCATACCCATGAATTAGCTATCTCTGTCAGTAGCATACTTGCTAAGAGTGCATGTAGACATAGCTGTTTGCATTTAAAATTTTATGTAATTTGGCAATATTTAGTAGTACATACACAATTTTAGCGCTATTACTCTGAACCATCAAAAGATTATCATTAAAATACTTTCAATGCATTGGTTTTGCATTCCTTTATTGGGGACTGGTCAGGAGACCACTTCATATTAGACAATTTCAGTTAGCACTTTTACAGCTGGTGCACTGACCAGTGTATTTTGTTGGTTCATCTTCCTCTTATTAACCTAACTAATGTTATCATTTGCCTCAAAGGACCAGAGCATAATTTGTCATCTTCCTCAGCTGGCTATATACAATGTCTGCCTTGAATTGAGGCTGCTTACTTGGGTTACAATCCCATCCCTACCCTTTTCTAACCCCCTTCTTGGATACGTTGAGAAAGCTTTCTGTCATATTCTTAGCTGTGATATTTCTTTTGTTTTCATGAGCTTTATATCAGTTTCTGTGGCAATGGCTGAAGTCAGCACTTGTGTGTGTGTTGAAGAAAAGTGTAGACGCCATTCAAAGCTTCGTTTAGAAGCTTTGTCTAGGTCTTGTTTTATTGTGCATTTCTCCTCTATTGTGGAGGAGGATAAATTATTCTTAAATAAGAATTTATGTAATGTATGAAGTTACATTGAATGTTAACATATTGATAATGCATATATATTTTTTCTTTTTATTTTGTTTTAAGTTATTAGCCCAGAATTTTTTTAAGTAATGCATGAAAAGAACTCTAACAATGTTAGGGTAAATTAATGACAATGATGATGATGATGATGGCTAAATCGGAAAGAAAATTCATCCCAGCAATATTATTATCCTTTTGTGTCCTCTATTTAAGAACCTTTGAAATGTTAAGTTTATGTTTTGAGATATGGTACCCAATGTGATTAGTTAAACGATATTTTTTGTTTTTCTCTTTTAGTACTTAAAAAAGAATAAAACAAACAATAATTCTCATCGAGTGTCAGTGACTTTTACCTTCTCATTTGTGTTACATGAGTACACTTCCATTAAGGTCTTTCTCTGATTCCACGAAAGGAAACAGGTACGTGGTCTGGATATTTTGGGTTTTTGTCAAAATACTTAATGTATATAAACCTCTTGTCTTATAAAGCCATTTTGTTCTTGTTGTTTTTTAGTCTTCTCATCCTGAAGATATCCAAATGGTAACTCCCATAAGTCATAGAGGATTGATAATACAAAAATTAAATACTGTAGTGCTGAAGACTATTTTTGGTTAGTGAATTTGGTTGTGGACTTTTCATATCTGAAATTATTACTGTTACTTTATCACCTGCAAAGAATTAAATATCTTAAGAACCATGGGTTTTTCAGATTATTAATGTACATATGGTTTCACTTAAATATTGCACAACAGAGTAAAAACTTGATTATTCAGCTTCCTTACAATGAAATCCATTCCAAATACACTAATCAAAAGTTTCACAAAAGCAGGTCGTATACACATTCATTCTCTCTTATCTCTCACTTGCATTAATAGTGTTCAGATCATCTGGAATTTGTTCTGGATCATGAAAAAAACATGTTCTCACCAGCTGTATTTGTGAAATCGAAATAATCAGATTTTTTAAATTATTATTGTTTGAAATCAATTTGAATTTGTTAATGTCATTAAGAGTTAGTTTTTTGGGGCTCTGAGAATTATTGGATTATATGTACATTACTTATTCCCCAGTCCTTGACTTGAAACAGCAGTTTTTTTTTTTCTCATCTATGTGTGGATGAAGGGGAAAAAATTATCAACATCACAATACTGTATGTAAGAGAAAGATTCAAGTAATTAATCTTGAAAGGCTACTTTTTTCTCCGTATGCATCGTGATACATTCTGTTTAGAAAATGTAGGACCTTTTTTTAATTTCAAATTGTGAGATGCTTGTTTTACATCTGCAATAAGTTATGGTTTTATAATTTGCATAGACAACTGCTATATTAATTTACTAGACTTGTTTTGAGATATATAAAATTAATTCCTTATCATTTATGGCTGGGGAAAAAATTAAAAGTTACAGTACATTATTTCAAAATTTAACACCAGAATTACTTGCAATTGCTAATTGTCCATTCTGTAATAACAATTCATAATTTAAAGGCCAGCGGACATAGAAAACAATTAATCTCTTAATTTTAATATAGTATCGAATTCAGTTAGAAATGGGTATATTGTACCAGGTTAAACAAGATTATTTTTCTTATCTAATAACTATTGTCTGTAAAAAGAAAACTTATTTGTGTTTTAGAATTCATAAAATTCTTTTTAACCTTCATAGAATATTGCGTTTGAACCATACAGTGTAATCTACAGTTGACCCTCCTAAATCACAAGTTCCAAACACATGAATGAGCTTATTCTTAAGCTCATAAACAAAATTACTACTGTATTTTGCAGCCATCTACACAATCCCGCAAACAATTTACTTAGGCTCAAAACTGAGAGAACTTGAAATTTTCATAGTCCAGAAATGCATAAAATGTGTTAATACTAGATTAAAAGTTTACATTAAAAAACAATAATACCATAAGTACATATAGTACACTCAAACAAAAGACAGGAGTGATTAATGAAAATTTAAACAGAATATAAATATATGTACTGTATTCTATGTATAGTAATTTTTAAAACTAGTTTTATGTATGTATATATAATGAATGTATTTTGTTCGCTACATACAGTACTATTCCTTGGTATGTTTGTACAAAACATAGAATTACAATGTTGAAATCGTAGTAATTTATACATATATACAAACGCTGTCCTTCTTAATACTATACACTAATTTTATTTTGTTCCTACACATACAAACCCTCCATCCTTCAAAAGAGGGAGTGCCTTCAGTGGAGCTGAAACACCCACTGAATTTGTTAAAAAGGTACTTCTCTATGGCTGTCAATCGAGTTGAAAACAACTACTGCTTACGTAAATGGTAACAGGTGGTGATGAATAAATTAGTGTTGCTGTCCCTGATGCCATTGTGTATGACTGTACAGTCCAATCCTAGAACCACAGATTCTACCGCACATCTGTTAGGTCCAGTTCGGGCTCAGTGGCAGGACTCTGATAGGATGATTCTATCTTCGTTCTCTCCGTTAGTTTTGCCATGATGCACAACGAATACTATAATGGTCTGTTGGAAGCATTTACTTCAAGATCTTCTAGATTAATGTTGCATTTCTTAAGTATTGCCTTTATACATACTGTACATATACCAAGGCACTGCCCCCCAATTTTGAGGGGTAGCCGACATCAAACAAATGAAACAAAAAAGGGGACCTCTTCTCTCTACGTTTCTCCCAGCCTGACGAGGGACTCAACCGAGTTCAGCTCGTACTGCTAGGGTGCCACAGCCCACCCTCCCCCGTTATCCACAACAGATGAAGCTTCATAACGCTGAATCCCCTACTGCTGCTATCTCCACGGTCATCTAAGGCACCGGAGGAAGCAGCAGGGCCTACCGGAACTGCGTCACAATCGCTCGCCATTCATTCCTATTTCTATCACGCTCTCTTGCCTCTCTCACATCTATCCTCCTATCACCCAGAGCTTTCTTCACTCCATCCATCCACCCAAACCTTGGCCTTCCTCTTGTACTTCTCCCATCGACTCTTGCATTCATCACCTTCTTTAGCAGACAGCCATTTTCCATTCTCTCAACATGGCCAAACCATCTCGACACATTCATATCCACTCTAGCTGCTAACACATTTCTTACACCCGTTCTCACCCTCACCACTTTGTTCCTAAACCTATCTACTCAAGATACACCAGCCATACTCCTTAGACACTTCATCTCAAACTCATTCAATTTCTGTCTCTCCGTCACTTTCATTCCCTACAATTCCGATCCATACATCACAGTTGGTACAATCACTTTCTCATATAGAACTCTCTCTACATTCATGCCCAACCCTCTATTTTTTACCACTCCCTTAACTGCCCCCAACACTTTGCACCCTTCATTCACTCTCTGACGTACATCTTCTTCCACTCCACCATTTGCTGTAACAACAGACCCCAAGTTCTTGAACTGATCCACCTCCTCAAGTAACTCTCCATTCAACATTGCACCACCCTTCCCTTCTCGTACATATAACTTTACTCTTACCCACATTAACTCTCAACTTCCTTCTCTCACACACCCTTCCAAATTCTGTCACTAATCGGCCAAGCTTCTCTTCCGCGTCTGCAACCAGTACAGTATCATCCGCAAACAACAACTGATTTACCTCCCATTCATGGTCATTCTCGTCTACCAGTTTCAATCCTTGTCCAAGTACTCGAGCATTCACCTCTCTCACCATTCCATCAACATACAAGTTAAACAACCACGGCAACATCACACAATCCTGTCTCAGCCCCACTATCACCGGAAACCAATTGCTCACTTCATTTCCTATCCTAACACATGTTTTACTACCTTAGTAGAAACTTTTTACTGCTTGCAACAACCTTCCACCAACTCCATATAACCTCATCACATTCCACATTGCTTCCCTATCAAGTTTATCATACGCTTTCTCCAGATCCATAAACGCAACATACACCTCCTTACCTTTTGCTAAATATTTCTCGCATATCTGCCTAACTGTAAAAATCTGATTCATACAACCCCTACCTCTTCTAAAACTACCCTGTACTTCTAAGATTGCATTTTCAGTTTTATCCTTAATCCTATTAATCCTTTATGTTATCTTTATATCTTTTCATTTGACCACCACCCTGGGTTTCAACGTACATTAAGGAGCTGTCTGTACAAACCTGATGAGAGAGGCAAAGTTCTGGCATGTGTATAATATATTTAGTCCATCTCAACTGTCTTTTTGTTAGTGTGGCCTCTACGCCGATTAATTTCGCACGTAGTATTTCTGTATGTGGGACTTTATTTCTCCATGTTATTCCGATGATGTGTAGTAAGTATCTAACATAGAAGGCTTCCATAGCTTTTATGTGGCGACGGAGTTAAACTTGTGCCTTGTATGACATTTTTTCCGTTAATTTGAAATGTTAAAGGCTGTTCATTATTATTTCTGGGCAATCCCTTGTTTTAACAATATTTATTTCAAATCCCATTGCTTGATAGATGAGGAAACTGTGATGGAGAGCCTCAGGTTTGTGGGCTACAAGAGTAGTCATCAGCATACTGTAGCTCTAGAAGATGTGCTATTGTGGTTTTTGTTTCTACTTGGAGACGCCTAGGTTAAAAAGATTACCATCCAAGCTAAATTGAATTTTCACACCATCATCAGGATGCTGAACTCGATGGCTGAGAAGAGTGAGTGCTGTGAGAAAGATGTAGATGACAGGACCCGGAACGCATCCTTGTTTCACACCAACTTCGACATTGAAGGGCTCGGATTTGCTGCTGCTAATTTTCACTTGAGCTTGCGTATTGTCATGTGGATCCTTTAGGATGTTGACGAATTTGGGTGGGATACCAAATTTAGAGCGGTACTTGTACTTAACTGCAGGTGTTATATGAGGATGAGTAACCTCCCCCACCCAACTGTTGAATACTCTTCCATTTTGTCTTGAGCTATAACAAGTACAGTGATGCCTCACAACACGAAACTAATTGGTGCCGTAAGGGCTTTCGTAAAGTTATTTTTTCGTGTAGTGAGTCGCCTTTTACATGTAAATAGCCTAATTCTGACCCTAGAAAAACACCACATTAAATGATTATGAAAATTATATTCGCCACTAAACAGTACTAAATATATGAAAAGTACTGTATTTTGATCATTTAATAATAAAATAACATTAATATTATGAAAAAGAAGTGTTTAATTTACAGCAAACCGTAAAAACAAAGTAACAAAAATGTGGAACCTTGCTTTCGGAATGAGGCGATGTCCGAGAGCGAAGTGCGGGGCGGTAGAGGAGGATGAAAACGGCGGAAAACGTTTACGTACAAGTAGCAGAAAACGTAAACACTTGACTTTACAAAACTGATTTATAAATGACAGAAAACATTAACCCTTAATTTTAGGAAACGCATCTACAAATGGAATGGCAGGAAATATTAACGCTTAACTTTACGATAAACTTATTTATAAAATTTTATTTTTTTTTTTCATTTTTCTATTTTTTTTTTTCTACTTTACGTTTTCTATTTTCTAAATTTAATTACACTACATATTTTCTTCATCTCTGCCACTTTTCTTTCGTTTTTTAGCTGGCGCTTGGTCTGCTTCTACCAAAGGCCTCTTACTAAAATAATCGTTCAAAGAAGCTTGTTTCTGCCTGCTTCTTAAAATTTTCCAGAAATAACTTATGCAAACTTCATTACAGTACTCAAGCGCACGACCTGTGAGATTTTTTTCTCGGTGTGTCTTTTCTACGAGAGTCACCATTTTAAAGTAGCCATCTACACCCTCTTTTAATTTCTGCCGTTGTCAGTGGGTCATCGTCCTCCCCCCCACTGTACTCTTCCTGAACGACGTTCACTCGCACGGCCTCCAACTCCTTCAGGTCATCCGTCGTAAGTTCCTCTTGGTGCTCCTGGATAAGCTCATCAATGTCGGCCTCATCAACTTCCATATAAACCTCCTGCCAAGCTTGATCAATAATTTTGAGGCATATGACATCAAAATGCTCCTTTCCAAATTTGACGAAGGGTGAGGTTTGTACTCTCAATGATTTTGAAACATCTCTTGAAGAGATATTTCGTGTAGAGTTTCTTAAAGTTGGAAATCACTTGCTGGTCCATGGGCTGGAGGAGAGGGGTGGTGTTCGGTGGAAGATAGAGAATCTTGACGAAGGAATATTGTGGTGCAATATGTTCTTGGAGAGAAAGAGGGTGAGCAGGGGCATTGTCCAGCATCAGCAGGCATTTCATAGGGAGGCACTTCTCTTCCAAATACTTTTTCACAAAGTCGGGCCAAAACAAATATTTATCCACTCAATAAACACGTTTATATTTTCCTTAGTGACTTTGTGGGTCTTGAAGGCTCGAGGAGTATCGGAGTGATACAACAGCAGGAATTTCACCTTCAATCCCCATTGGCATTTGCATAGAGTGCAAGGGTAAGCCTGTTCTTCATATAGTTATGCCCATGTAGCCTCTTTTCTTCTGCCGTGATGTACATTCGACGAGGCCTTTTTATTCCAAAAAAGCCCAGTCTCGTCGTAATTGAAGACTTGCTGGGGACTGTACCATTACCGACAGTCAACTCGTTGAACATCTTAACAAAGGCTTCGGTCGCTTTCGTGTCCAAGGTTGGCCTCCCCATGACACACCACCGAATGAATGCCTGAGTGTCTCATAAATTTTTCAAACCACCCACGAGAAGCCTTGAACTCTGGGGGTTCCTGCTTCGATGTTCCTTCTCTTGCGTCGGCTTCGGCCTGAGCATGCACGAGATCACCGAAAATGACGCTGGCTTACTGGCAGATTATCTCTACGGTGATAGTGTCTCCAGCCATTTCTTTGTCCTTTATCCAGACAAGCAGCAGTCTCTCATCTCATCGTGAAGGTGGCTTCTCTTGATGGAGAAAACAGTCACACCCTTAGAAGGTGTTGCTGCTTTGATAGCTTCCTCCTGCTTCAGGATCGTTCCTATCGTAGATGATTTCGGCCATATTCCTTCGCAAGCACACTTAACCGCATGCTGGCCTCGTATTTCTTGATTATTTCCATCTTCATCTCCATGGAAAACATCCTCTTCTTTCCCTTAACATCAGCGACTTTCTTGGGACCCATGGCTAATGATGTATCGTAAGTATCACACACGAGAACAGTACATACAGTAAAATTGTTACGAAATCGAAATCACAAACACCAAGTCAATGCGTACGATACCGCTGCCGGAACGAAAAGACATAGGAACACCAATGCGTAGATGCCCGATGGGATAAAGTACAGTAGATGTCGACCAATAGGAGAGCAGGATTCATGGTGGTAACTAGCATCTGAGTAGGGAGATAACCAATGGAAACGCAGGAGGATGGTAGCGAGTTTACGGGCTGGCGGCACAAACATTCTAAAATCCGTCTCTGATACGGTTGGGCTCCTGCTCCATACCGCCTTTCGTTGTCCGAAACATTTTTCGTGATCCGAGTCGTAAAATTCTTCGAATCTCCTTTTGTGAAGTAAAAATTTTGTAAGCCGATTCTTTCATAGCTAAGAGGTTTGACTGTACAGACATACTGTTGCGACATAACCAAAGGCTTTGATCTTTTCCGTAAAGATCAAAGAGATTCATACAGTACTTGTCAGGGCCTCTGCAATTGGGTTATGGCTAAACTGCTTGTAGATCCACAGTGTACTTCTTGTAAGGAAGCCATTTCCTTTGTACTTGTAATTGGGCCACGATTGTTCACAACCAAACCAATTTGCGATGTGACGATGGTGGTCTCCTGTGCAATAGTAAGCTTATATTTTGAAGGGGAGGAAGAAAGCCAAGCCTTTTCTGGGGCTGGTCTTGGGACTTCTAAATGACAACAAGGAAGTCTTTCACATCCTTCCTTTCTTCCTTCCTTCATCAAGTGCATATGCTACTGCAGCCTCTGTGTATACTGCCCTTAATCGGTGCCTGTGTTACTCCCTGATTGGACGTTATCATGTTCGGACCTATTATAAGAAAAAGAAATTAATTTCTCCTAGACCAAGAAGGAACAGGTTTAGGGTGACAGCAAGACCTTCTTTGCAGCACCCTTGACTCCTGCTTCCGACACCCTCCTGGCCATCATTGCTGCTTCATCTCATCCTCTTGTCCATCCATCTATGTCTGTGCCAATCCAGCACATGTATTCTGCTTATACAAGATATTATCCAGCGATCTTTCCAATCTTACGGGCTGCCAACGCCTAAGTTGTGGGTCGATCTTCTCCAGCCATTCATCTATCAGGTACCCCGGAAGTACGTGGCAGGAGCAAGGTGGTCTCTAACCTGGTTTGACGATTTTTTTGAGGGTTTGGTGGTGAGTGATGTTTCCCCAGTGATTGCCGTATTCCAACGAAGGTTGGAAGCTCTTCTTCTGTTGTTACCATGCAGACCATTGAAGAGAAGGTTGCCCTAAGGAGAACTTAGCCCGTATCTCCCTCCTGCACTGTAGCTATGACCACAAGCCCCTATATCTGTATTGCAAGCCCCAGTAAATGTGCCTACTGCTTACCCTGTGACAGTGTTATGGTTCCTAATCAAGCAACAAGTGCATTTTCTTCCTTTGGTGGGTTTGTTGTCGATTGACACTCAGACCTTGACTCCTCTGCTCTCAGAACCTCAGGTGAGGGTTGTTAAGCGGACGAAATGTGCAAGTTCCCCTTCCTCTCCCAATTCCTCTTCTACTTCAGATTCTGATTCAGATGCTCCTAAGAAGTCAAAAAGGTACAAGAAGGCCAATCTTAGCCATAATGATAGGGCTCTTTACAACACCACCTCCCTTCCCCAGCGAGAGGAATGGGTGGACAACACCCGAGTGATTCACTGCTCCGTGCTTCATTTGGCACTGCCCCATGCACCATCTGTCAGCCATGAGTTGGAGCAGCTTGTGTCCCTTTTTCCTTTCTTACATGGACTGTGGACTGCTGCTCCTTTCTCTGATCATGGTACAATGTACTTAGGTAGCCCGTGGTGAGAAGGTGACACGGGGTGATGGAGGGACCAGCATCCTATGCTGATACAGTGCTGCCTCCCCGCCCTGATCACCAGAGGGGAGAGTGTGGGTCACTCCTGTCTCTGTAGTGATCAGGGCCAGAGGTTCCCCCACTGTTGACAGCCACCATGGTCCAGCATCAGTCCCTGATTATTTTTCTGGTCTGTCTTTGGGTCAGAGCATTTGTATTGGGGGGGGGGGGGAGAAATGAATTTAAAGAGCAGCCTGCCAAACCCTCTACCCGTGTGGTATGAAGGTAATCGAGATTTGTCTACCCCTATAACACTGGACCTTGGCCGTGTACCGCCGATAGAGACAGAAGATCTGTAGTCAGAATGTTCCTTTGTGGATGTTTTTGCACTCATTCGTGAGTGCAATGAACTGGTTAAGCTGGTCTTGGCTCCAACTGAAAGGAGAATTTCAGTAATCGGTCGGCACTTCTTGTTTGAGTCCATCTCTGGAGCTGCCCTGGTCAGATCTGGTAGGTTGGCCCTGGAGCTGGATTGAATTGACAAACAGATCTGTGAATTTGAAAACTCTCACTTCCAGTCATTCAAACAAATCCTTCCCCATCGCATTCTGAAGGCAGATAAGGATCTAGGGGCCAGAGGAAGCTGCGTCATCATCTCTTCAGGGTGACCCTTTGGTGTGAGAACTGTCTGTCTACTTGGATGTTGAAGTAAATATAATTATATTATTTCATTACTCAGCTTAGTTCATTGGCATTTTGACTACTACCTCACATGCAGTGGTGTAAGACAGGATCTTTCTTGCATAGTCTTGATTCACTCGTAGTTGAAAGTCGACAAGAACAAGAGAAACCCCTCTCTCAGGGTAGCATAGACATTTTAAATTTTATTTAGGGGGCTGAGGCTATCTCCCCCAGTTGTGGGATTGCAGTGAACTTTGGTAAGTATTAAGATTATTTTTATATAAACAATTGTGTGGGCAAAAGTCATATAAATATTTTTGTTAATCATTACACTATGTAGTAAATGACAAATATCAAAGTAATTTGTCTTTTTCCCTAACTATACAAACCGAGTCCTTTTCAAAGGAGAATGATAACAGCAAAGTTGGAGTACGACAGTTAAAAATTATAAGCCGGCAACAACCAGCTGGTAGTTAGTGATCCAGTAGCAGAGGAAGCACCCCGTTTCCTTGCTCACTGACAAACCACTTTGATTGCAGGTGGACTTTTTTTAGAGGGTTGGTGATGGCAAGAAAGTATGAGTAAAGGCTTCAGGTTTGTATAGTTAGGGAAAAATACAAATTACACCCAAACTTGTCATTTGTTCCCACACAATATACAAACCCTTGTCCTTTACATAGTTGACTCATCCTTAGGCGAGAGAAAGTTCAGGTTCCAACTGTCACGAAAACGCATGCATTGTGTTGCTGTAAGAGTTACAGATCCTGATACCCCCATGAATCAGTAGTTTAACAATACCAGAGGGTAGAGGACCCTGGCACCAGGCATTGTTCTGAGTTGAATATCTCTATATAGTATGACCTGGCATAAATATGCAATGGATTTGTTTAAAGCAAACTGTATGGTTTATATAATTATGGTTTTGCCTGGCTACATCCCACTTCCTCTCATTATAAATGTGGGTAAAAGACTTCTACATTGCATATAGAATAGCAGCCTACTCGCCTGCATCCAGATCCAGTTCAGCTTTTGATGCCAGTCATTCTTTACTTTAATCCCAGACCGATTCATAATCTTTGCCCTCGATCTGATGCTAATGGTTCTGTAAGGAGCTGAGGTAGCTATACCACCTGCTGTGCGGCTACAATTGGCCCATTTAAAAAATGTCTTGGAGACCTGTGGGTCACATCTCATAAATAATGAGCTATGAACATTGTTTCAAGTTTCCACACCCCTGCCTCTAATCCCTGCCGCAAAGAGAGATTCGGACTTAATGATTTCTGAGTCAAGTCCTTCCAGTGGAAGCTAAAAGAGTTGTTTAATGACCTGCCTTAAACATGAGGAAATTGTGTTCTTAGTCACCTTTTTCACTCTCATTGTGCTGACAAAGAGACATTGCAGATGTGGTCTAATTGCAAGCATACATCTGAGATAGCACCCTCACAGGAAACTATAACAACTGATCAGGATCATCGGTTATGCCTCTTAAGGCTTGAGATTTGGAAAGATAAAAACCTAGGATCAGGTATACATGGATTCAGAGTTTTAACAATAAACTTGGGGACAAAGTTGAAAGAGACCTACCTCCATCCCCTTGAGTAGGTGATGTCAAACAAGAGATCATGAAGCTCGCCGACATGCTTGGCCAAAGCCAGAGCAAGAAGGAAAGGCGTTTTAAGGTTGAGATATGACCGCCTCTTAAGGGAACACAGCACGTTGACAACATTCCAGGGGGGATAAGTCTCAC
Organism: Palaemon carinicauda; assembly: GCF_036898095.1. Taxonomy (NCBI): domain Eukaryota; kingdom Metazoa; phylum Arthropoda; class Malacostraca; order Decapoda; family Palaemonidae; genus Palaemon; species Palaemon carinicauda. Next base: position 64,882,042 of record NC_090759.1, read on the forward strand.
TTCAACTGGAGGGCAGGCCTGCTCAAAGCTCTGTTTGAGCATCAAAAGTTTTGCTGAGGAAGAAATTTCTACTCCCCTTACTCTAATGACGTGGCTTAAGGTTGAGCAATAGTTTTTTACCACTGCAACGGAGCAGAGTATCCCCTTATGGAGGTAAAGCAAAAAGTCATTTATGAGCAGAATACTAACTGCAAGAGAGACATCGCTTCCACAACACCAATCACAGAAGATGGCCCACTTGGCTTGATACACGGAGGTATCCAAACATCTCTTGCGCAATTTCACGAGAAAAGCCTTTCTCTGCGAGATGCTTAACTTACATGCATGAAGCCAAAGTGATTCAACAGCAACGGAATATCTAGGCGAATGTATGGTTGGCACAACAAATCATGAAGAGGAAGCAATTCCCTCGGAGGCTCTATTAGCATAAGTAGAAGGTCCGAGTACCATTCTTGCTGGGGCCACAAGGGTCAAGTTGAGGTTGGGTGTTGCTCGAACCCGATTCAAAACTAATTAGGCAAACAGGCAAAAAAAATATGCGTAAAGGCTGTTCCACTGGTGTTGGAACACATCCTCTAGATCTGGAACTGGAGAGCAGTAGATGGGACAATTACGATTTAGTGGGATCCCAAACAGGTCCATCGTTGGCAAACCACACAGAATCAGAATGTCATTATCAGAGAACTCGGACCATTCTAAGCCAATTATTTTGTTCTTCCTGCTCAACTTATCTGCGACTAAATTCCTCTTGCCCAGCAGAAATTGAGCTGTCAGTCAAATTAAGTTGAGCTCCGCCCGCTTGAGAATTCGAGTTGACAAAGCTGCTGCAATACTGTTTTTCCTTGCTTCTTTTCATAGGCCAGCACGGTGATGTTGTTGCTCATCAACAACACAACACCTAAACTAGTGACCAGTCAGAAAAGTTAAAAAATGCTGAAGCGCTAGGAAGGCTGCGTTCAGCTCCAACACTGTCCCAAAACCATATGCTCCCCAACACTCCTTGGATGGATCCATAAAGAGCAGGAATTCTGGAAGTGGTGGTAAGAGAAAGCAGCGTTTTAACAGATTTGACTCATCCAGCCACCATCCCAAATCCCATTTGGCCTCTTCCCTATCGGCATCAGTGAAAAGGGATAGTTGAGATATTGAGACAAATGCCCTTTCAACTACCACTGTAGTGACAAAGTGAACACGACTGCAACACCAGATGTTCCAGAGATGTCAGGAGCCTTAGCCATTTCTGCCAAAGAAAGGGGAGCACTATGCTTCTCAGGCGTGATATCCTGTCCTGAGACGGAAAAATCCTCCCGAGGACTTTGTTGATGTCCATGCCCAGATACGTGTCTTTGTATGGGTACTGACACAGACTTCTATCCATTCACTACGATCCCTAAATCATGACAAAACGAAAGACATCTATCTCAGCGATGGAGAAGGGCTTCCTCTGAGTCTACCCCTAAGAGCCAATCGTTCTGATATCAAGGAGACGAATTCCATTGACATGTGCTCATGCTAAACCTAGATTGAGGACACTGATAAAAATATGACCTGTTGAGAGTGCAAAGCAAAGTACCCTGAACTGGATTACTGAACTTTGTCAAAGGTATTTCCTGGGTGAAGGATGAATCAGGATCTGGAAAATAAATCTTTCACATCAAGCGTTGACCACTTTCCTGACAGTTGCTGTGGTCTCCGTCTTAAACACCGTTTGACGGACACTCATTTAGGGGCGAGAGGTCAAAACCGGTCTTCGTCGACTGAAGAAGCCTGGGGAGTTGTCATCAACCTACAGAAGAGCATCCTTCTCCAGCATAGCCTGAACTTCTAACCGAAGGGCAAGATCTTTTGATAATCCATGGCAATATGACGATGCTGTCACAAGTGGTGGAATTAGAGGAAGGAGAGCTGATGAATGGGAGAAAGTACCAGTGACAAAGGACATATACTGTCCATTCCTCTACCCTGTGGTACCACCACTTCCTCCAACAGGTTTACAGGCATCCTCCACTGGTGGCGTCGTGTAAGAATTACCTTTCCTAACGCAGTCATCAACCTCGACCCTTTCTCCTGCCTCAGAGAACATTGCTACCACAGGCTCCAGAAGAAGGGGGAAAATAGCCCCAGAATCCTGTAGTATCGCTGTCTGGAGAACGCCAGTGGAATTAAGCGGAAGGATTTTCCCACCCACTAGGAGTCCTTCCCCACGAATACCGGCAAATCTACCTTGTCCTGAGCTTCTTCAGCCAGGAGTGACCAAGGAAGCTCTAACCGAGGACTAAAGGTACCCGGTGCCAAAGGTCAATGGATGCTTTTCTTCCCTTGAAGGAGATGAAAGGGCTTCTCCAAGGCAATTTACTTGCAAAAAGGTCGAGTCAGACTCATCCTCTTTTGTATCCGGAGCCTTGGATCCAGTAGGATTCAGCAAAAGCCCCTCTGATTTATCGGAATCATCATCGAAATAGAAGTCCTCCCACTCAGAATTCGTACCCGGCCGACCCCGAGAGGTCGTGTTCGTTGTCACGAGCATGCTCTCCCGCCCTAAAAGAGCGAGACGGAATGGATGAGAAAGTCGTTACCCTATTGTTCTTTCTATGGCCTGGGCATCCTAAAGAATCCTCAAAGGTCTAGCATAGTCTGAGAAGCTACACCCCTCTTTGGCTTGGTCTTTGCAATTTTGGACTCCCTCCACTCAAAGTCACAGCCAAGGGCGAAAGGTGGATCGTCTCATGTCCCCTGTTGACTCTTGCGTTGCAGTTGCATGCCTGTCCAGTTCCAATTTCTTTTGTCTCTTAGGGGGGAAGAGCAAGTCGAAGTTGAAAACTAGATAGCCTATAATTATCCTCCAGGGTAATTTCCATGAGAGATGAGGAGCCCGAGGCCCTCTGTTATGCCTCCTCTTAATAGGAGCCAGATGCAAGACTAGGAACCTCAGGTCAAATTCTGGCAAAGTAGCCTTGATTACTTTTGGCACTGGAGCTGGTGACTTCTTAGGCATAGTCATTTTAGTCTCAATGCATCCGGAAGAGGAGGAAGCACATTTTGATGAAGAACAAAACACACATCTAGGCGAGATACATCTTCGCAATGAAAGTTCAGTAGAGGTAAAGTATGTCTCCAAGAGGCACGTTTAATCGAGGTATGTCTATGCGAGGCATGTTCAGGGGACATGAGTCTGGGAGAAACCCATTTATGTGAAGTACTGTCTGTTTGGATGACGAACAGTCAGGTGAATCGTGTTTAGATAGAGCGCGTCCGAGAGAAGCCCATCTAGAGGTGGCACTTCTAGGCGAATACTATTGCAAGGCAAGCAATGGAAATAAACATCTATCCACCGCACATCCAGGGAGATTCTTGATTGCAAATCGCGTCTGGAAGAGGAGCACGAAGGCGAAGCACATCTGGGTAAAGTCCTCTCAAGAAAGTCTAGTCAGACTAAGGCGTGTCTGGGTGAGGTGGTCTCAGGGGTGTCTCATCTGGGTGAGGTGGTCTCAGGGGTGTCTCATCTGGGTGAGGTGCATGCAAGAGTGTCTCATCTGGAAGAGGTGTGTCTATGATCCTCTTCCAAAGAGGCAGGATCTGTCAAGAGCTTGAGGAACAACCCTGCAAGTGTATTCTGAAAAGCTATCTTCCAAAAGAGAACTCCTTAAGGTGGAGAGGGTCAGGCACTTGCTTCTTAGATATAGTACTCCATCCAGAAAGGAACGAACTGCAGGGCACTTCTCTCGGGAGGGGCACCTAAAAAACTCTAGTCCCCCTGAAGGTGGACCAGACTATGCAGGCTTCTCTGTAGTCACCAAAGGGCCAACATCCTTCAAAGCAGAGGCTGGTTGCTGCTATCGCTAATGTCTAGAGACAAGGGCCTACTTCAGGTGTTTCTCAGATGCTGAAACCTGCTAACCCCAAGGAAGGCATCATTACTATGAGAAGAAGGCTCCCCCTGAAGAGGTAGCCCACTCATTTTGCTAGGGGAAACAGATGGCCTCCTTTTCCACGAGGGTTTCCCCAAAGGTAAAAGGTCACCACTCTTCTACGACTGACCGACAGAGGAGATCAAAGAAGTCAGAGGGAAGAGTTCCAGGGGTGGATAAAAGAAGTCATGCTTTCTTCAACCTCAAGGATGGCCATGAGGCAGAAGAATCCCTTTTTTACTTTTTCTTTCGCCTAGCATACGTCTCCTACTGGGATGGCGACTACTCGCGACACTTCACAATTGCAAGAGTGTTCCTTGCAGGAAGAGCAAAGCTGGTGAGGATCAGTGTCCATTGCACTCATAAACATGCCACAGGTCTTACGTGGCACCGCTGGACACTTTCATGTCTTCATCAGTATCCACAGCAAACACACAAAGTCGCTAACATGCTGAAAAGAAGAAAAATGAGTAAAAGTCTGTCAATATAAACAACCTGAGAGAAAGCCCGTTCTCAGTGACGGCTGGAATCAAAGTGATTTATCAGTGAGCAAGCGGGATGTGGAGGGGGCGGTGCATCCCCTGCTACTGGACCGGTAACTACTAGCTAGTTGTTGACACCTCGTTATAATTTTTAACTGCTGTATTCCAGCTATGATCTTTTCATTCTCCTATGTAAATGGCAAGGGGTTCTATACTGTGTGAGAACAAAGCTTTTTTTATTACATAGTCATTTTTTAAAGCTTAATCTTTTTCTTGTACTCCTTAGTTTATAAAGTCCTTGTGTAAGTAAAAGCAAAAAAGAGGAGGCTCTTGTATTCTATGCATTCAAGCTCCAAAGGCCTTGTTACAGTAGTGGCAAACTAAAAGTAATAGTTTGTTTTGGTTGGGACAGCAGCAAGAAATGATCAAAACAAATTTCAGCAAAGGACTTTTGAGGCAGAAGCAGAGAACTAGTAATGCAATTCTCTGATTTAGAAATGAGACTTTTGTATGCTTATCTCGTAGTTTGTGAAAAAACAACTTTCTCAATAACGTACTATGTACATTACAAATTACAGTACTTTACCAGTTAACTAAGCAATGAAAGATTAGCCAAAAAGGTAACAATTTTAATTCACCTGATTTGTTAGAAATTTAGTATATAAATATTCTTTGATTTGATTAGACACACTTGGGGTATACTATACATACCATAAATGATACATGCTATAAAAACACTTGTAGAGTGATGCACAGGAAACAAATTATTTAGAAATTAAGATTTGAAATAGACTGAGCAGTGTACAAAGGTTTTTTTAACAAGAGGAAGAAGGATGTAGAGTCCATTTCACGTGGTACTTTTCGAATCACTTCCACAGATTTCAAATAGGATAACATGCACAGTACGCAATGATCCCTTTTATCAGTCCTAATGTGCAAATCACAATTTGGGCGGGAGGTGAAGAAGATGAGAACCTTGCCCTTTGAGGGGTTCCAAAGGAATTTAGTTGAGCACTTTGGGGGCATATATTACGAAGAGTCCAGGTTTACCAAAAAAATTAAGGGCAGCTCAGATAAACTAACATTCAAGTGATACATAATAAGGGCTGCAGTGATAAACTATCATTTAGGTAATACTGTGCATAAACGATCATTACCGTTGAAGATAAAAACCAATGGTCTCTTAAAGAACGTCATCATCCCCTTGTGCATAACATTCAAGTTGAAAACTGGTAATGGTTGAATTACATCTCCAACTTTGCAAATTCAAGTTTACAATTTCAAGTTTCTATCAAAAGGCTAGAGAAGTTGAAAGCAACCTGATCTCTTGACCAGTTACTCTTATCTGGCTAGTCTCGTCCTCAGAAACCTCTACATACTGTAATAATAATACCCTCATAAGTAGATTGCTCCAGAGATTCACTTCCTCCTAACGAATACGATCCCTGTCCTAAGGACAGACTCAGAAACATAATCATGGGCTGAAGGTCGGAGACAGCTGTCAATAGAAGGGAAAGATCCCCAGGCACCAATTACAGGGCAGAGAGTAGGGGTATCTCATATTCTTCCAAGGGTGGGGGGCCGGCCACAGCCCCAAGCCTCAAGAGATCCCTTCGCCCCAAACTCATGGTCTTCCATTGCACACAAACACGCAATGACAACCTTAAGGTACCATCATCTCAATTCACTCTACCAAAGCATCACTACTTAAGGAAGAATTATGAGTTCACTGTCCAGGTAGGAAGGGTGCTGAATAAAAGCTCCTCCATCAGCCAGGGAACAAATTGTTCGGGACCGTACACACCCGTCCCACCAACCTATGCCATGGCCCCAGCCACATCACCGGCCCAGAAAGGATAAAACAAGGAGCAAAAGGTGTGTGTGTATCTACAGTATAGTACAACCTGTATAACCAAAAACTGACTACAATATCCACCCTCTCCCCAGCAACAGCCAGCATTCACTTCCTGTAAGAAAAAGAAAGATGAAAAACTTTAGTAAGGCACAACAGTACGTCTGTACTCATTACAGCCGAAAACAAAAGTGATGAGCTTGTAACAGATTGGGTATTGCCATCCCAGCTCACTGAAGACATATTTCCTATTTCAATGGATGAAAGGTTTGTACATGCGCAGGAACAAATACTCGATATGCCAATTTTTTTGTGTTATTGAAGAAAAAACAGACCGGATAGGTTTCTCAAAAGTAAATTTGCAAACAGCCATTCCAATTCCACTGAGGACATACTTCCAATTTCAAAGGATGAAAGGTTTGTATAAGTGTGTATGAACAAATCCTATTGAAGATAAAACAGACCAGATGGGTTTCTGAAAAATAAATTTACAATGGAGAATCACACACAATTTTAAATGAGTTGTATATAGACACATTATCAATGTATATATATAGATCTGGTGTTGAGCAGCCATCGTCAACAAGGCAAATCACATATGTGTATATATGAAACGTAATGAGCCTTGAACATGGAGCACCATAAACATATCGCATTCATATAGATATTATGGTGTTACTCTACAATCTATTCATTAAAAATTCAATAATGATGCTCAAATATATCAGCCAAAAGGGTTGCCTTTTCCTTTTGACATTAATCAGTCACTTGATTTAAGCAAAGGTGGAACTGTTAAATCAACATCAAAGAGTGCAGATTTAAGGGTAGCCCACGATTTATGTTCCTGGGTTGTACCAGAAAGGGTTTCTTCTATTGTCAAATTGTATTTCTTTTTCACTGAAGCTTAGACTCTACATATTTTGCATTCACACACTGCTATTGAAGCCAATGAGCATCCTTAGGTAAAGGTCATACTTAGGGGTCAAAGGTCAAATAGAATACTGTCTTGCCAACACGATCGGCATTGCATGTCATATACACATTTTTTAAAATTATATCTCCATCTCCTAATTTTTTCCTCTGGATATCTTAAATATTCTCTATAAAAGATTCATATATTGTAAGTAATCATACATACCTCTGGATTTTCCAAACTCAGAATCATGGTTCCAGAACACTTGTTTTTCATCATTTTGCAAACCTGTTCCTTTTGACACACATTCTTGACCAAGACTGTAGTACTTGTCTCCTTCAGGCTACAAGTCACACTCCCTTTTTTAAGTAAATTTTGACTCCATAGGGGATGTACAGTACTGTATTTCAAGTCAGTATCTGCTTGTATCAATGCAAAACTACCATAAAAGCTGGAATGGTTGAAACTCTTGTTAGATAAATCCTATACATTAATAAAATACTAAAAAAAAAGTGTGAATACTTACACTGCCCTGATAAACTTAAATGTGGTGGTGCTTACTAAGCCAGCTGATGTTGTGCTATTACATAAAATATTCTTTTCCATAGGAAGTCTATAAAAGACTACATCAAGATTCTGCAAAAAGAAATCCAATGCTATAACAATTACATTCAAAACAGAAAGTGTGGCTTACAAAAGTTTTGTAATTTGTATGTAAATTTATTTATAAAAACTTTGAATTACAATTTAGAAGAAAATATTCAGAAACAAACGGAAAAAATTGTCAATGCCTTATGAGAGAAGGTAAAGTACTAAATATCAATACTCATGGCTGCTTTTACTGGTGTTTTTAACGCAAGCAGTCAAGTCGACTCCCTTCTATACCGTTTCCTTGGTATAGTGACTAATTCAATTGATAAAATAATGCATATAGTACAAGTGATCTTTCTCATCTACATCAGTTCTGAGTTGATTAACACAAGTAGTTAAAATAAATACAATACCATAAAAGTCCTTCTTGCCTTGTGGCTCAGTGACCTGGTCAAATTATATAATTCAACCATTTTTTCTTGTCACAAGTAAATTAAAACATGATATTTCTGTACTGAGTTTTATATAATCTTGTCCATCAGAATCACAGTGAATGGTTTTACTTAGTAGATGTAATCTAATTTAGGAATTTTTTTAACTATCTATTACTGTTGATTACTTAACATCTCTCAAACCTATCAAATTTTATAACTGGCACCATTTATAAATTACTGGCACTCTAAAAGGAGCAATAAACTGAAGTACAGTGCAGGGGAACCTCAGTGGTCATTGAATTTTTCCCTTAAGAATTGTTGTAAATTGGATAATCTGTTTCAGAACAAAAAAATCACTCACTATAAAGTACTTTTAAATTTAGTTTGCAGTATAGATATGCATAAAATTAAACAAAAGCAATATTAAAAATACAGTACAAAGATGAAATATAGGAAAATTTAGCTTCCCTTACTTATAGTAAGGAGAGTTGATGGCCTAAGTGGAAGGTGGTGAGGAGGAAGAGGTCTTAACGTTGGGTAGCCATCCTCCAGGTGTTCTTTCACATCTTTGCCTCTTTGCTGCTGCATCTGCTTCAGAGTTTCTCTAATAACGAACCTATCCAAAGAGGTCTCTTACTGCCTATATTTCAGGTGTATAAAATGACTCATTGTATTATCAATATATATGTTAATGAAACTTTACTATGGCCTTGGTTGGGAGAAAATTTTCTATAAGCATTTGCACTTCCCCTTGTTTTTCACAGTTCCTTAAAAAAAAAAAACACACACTTCTTTTGATGGTTTTAAGTTCCTTTGTGGTGAAAGCTGTGCCAGGACTCAACCCTTGGCTCCTCCACTTTACTGGTGTTCAAGCCCATGGAAGTACTTAAACTGTAGATAATATTTTATACCACAGGCTGAGGCTCAATCTCTTAGAAGTTCTTCTCTGACATGTAGTGTAGCCACAGCTTCCTCCATGCTGAGTTTTTTGACCTGGTAGATGCTTCTATCCAGGCTTTCCCAATGAGCCTTATGCAGAGCATAATGATACAATGTACCAGAGGTATAGAGCTTCTTGAAATTTGAAATTACCTGTTGGTCCATGGGCTGGTTCAAATGAGTTGGACTGAGGGCTAAGAACTTTACAGTTACTGTATAAAACTAAACTTCTCTGGCAACTCATCCTCCATTCCAGAAGGGTAAGAATTGCTCACGATGAGAAGGGCCTCAAGTAGCATTGAAGATATTTTCCTACACTGAGCCCAAACATATGAACACACCCTATGGAAAAATTGTCGTTACCCAGACTTTGCTCTCGGCTCTACCCATCATGTTTACAGTAGTTTGTTCCTTGTTATGATGCTCTTAAAAATCATGAGATTTTCAGAATGGTAGAGAATTAACCTGAAGTCCCCACTGGCATTCCCGCACAACAACAGAGTTAGTCTATCTTTCATAAGCTTAGGTCCCAGTAAGCACTTTTCCTCCTAGGTTTAGTAGATTCTCTTTAACATTTCCATCCAAAAGAAGTTTGCCTTATCATAAATGAAAACTTGTTAGGAATAAACCCCTTAGACTTAACAAACTTTGAATTCTGCAACATAGTTCTGGCAATTTATTTTTGAACTGGAAGCCTCACCGTGTTGTGCTGCATTTTGTATGCCACTTCTCCTCTAGAATGTCTCAAATAAGCCTCAATTGGCCTTGAAAACTTACTACCTACATCAGCATTCATTCTATACCGTTCCTAAGAATGTCCACATGCAGGTAGTTATCCTTGTCATATATTATGGCATCAAAAATACTGAGCTATAAAGTATTTTGCATTCATGCAATTCTGTAAAAATTTTCCAAAATCTTCAATTACCTTTATTCTTCATTTTGTTAAGACCATCACATCCTTGACTACATCCATTTTTTCAGTATAGTACATGTAGATTTTGCTATACTGTACTGTACCATGCTTTGCTAGATCAGACATGCACACACGACTCTCTGATTTCGAAGTAGTTTCTTGTCTCATTCCTTTAGAGGTTCACAATTTCAACTTTTAACTTATCACTATCAATAATCTTCTTAGGCACCACTGTGTGTGCATTTATATAAAACAACACAAAATTAAAATGCACTAATAAAAATTCAACAGCGAGGTTTTGTGAGTGTGACCTGGCAGATGGTTAAGCTTAATTCAACAAAGTTTAAAAACAACTGCAGATACCTTTGTCTGAATGGCTGTTGTTTGACCTCTGAAATTTCATTTAAATCAGCCAAACTTGTTTGATGCACAGCCAAAGTGACCCAACCTATGTATGCAGATAATTCAGATTATAATCAAAAGTTTTTCTTGTTATACTAACAAACAATTCATCTAAGTTTTTAACCTTCCATCAGACTTTACCATTCACAGGCTTATTTGGGAATTTGATTGTTTGCAGGAAGGTCATGTAATTTCATTCAGCAATATTCATGGGTAGGTATTTATTCACATTATATAACACCAAATATAGAACAAGCCTTGGTAGGAAGGATAAAAAACCTTTACAGTATTACACAAGATATCAAAAATCCTCTTATAAAACAGTATCAACCTAAACTTACTATCCCCTGTAATATAAAAATTATGCTGTGCTGTATTTGGTCATGACTAATAATTTTATGTTTTTCAGTTAAGTCTCATTCACATTTATATGATTACGAATGCACTTTTAGTGAAATAAAATCAATTACAGCACAGCATACTGTACTCAAAGTTACATAACGGGAGAGCAAGTTGAGACTAATACTACTATATAAGTGAATTTTCAACAGCTGTAAAAATTTTTTTTTTTTTTTTTTTCATATTTGGTGTGATATAATTATGAATGCTTTAAGTTTTGAATTTTCTCTCAAGGATGAGATACACTTTTTTTTCTAATTACAGTACTGTTTATAAGGAAATAAAGGGTCTGGGAGTGTTATTAAGGGGAAAGCACATATCCACAGTTCAGCATTCACTGGTAACTAAACCTAATGGAATAGTAAGGTCTGACTAAAGTCAATAAAAGGAACTTTTGTTTCACTTTTGGTTTACCCAGTAATTTCATTTCTATGGAAGTGCAATTTAAAAAGATGTAAATCTTATTACTGTGCCCAAAACAAACACTTTTGGGCCTGCTATGGGAATTAAGAATTTTACTCAGTGATTTAGTCAAGCACACTTTAGTGATCAGTTTAAATAATGGCAAACAAAGTCACTAATTGACAACAAAGAAAAACTATTTTCTACAGAATACATAAGTGATATAACAAATATAACTTATGAAGAACATAATAGTACAAGAAACCGGCCTTACAGCCGGATGTAAGTTACCTTTCTCTAGGTACGACACTTTTCCTTTGCTCGGGTATACACCAAACAGTCTGAATAATTCTCTGCACATTTTATTTCTTTGGACATCTGATGCCACTTAAAATACCGTACACATATTTTTGTCCTTAAAATTTCTAACCTGTTAGGTTAAGTACCTTGAAACTGCCCCTACCCTGGAAATAATTTGGTATGATTGGATTTGTTAAAAAAAATTGCTCCCAGTACCCAGAAGGGAGATAGTAGTAAAGGTAGTAAAGTGTTTTTTAAAAAATACTGCATAAATAGATTAAATTTAAGAAAAGGGTATATTTAAGACAAACAATGGTAGGAAAGAGTAGGAGGTGGTGGTAATACTTGCAAGTAATAAAGTACTTATTGTGTAGAGAAGGCAATACTGTACTATATGAAAGAGCAGACAAAAATAATCATTACTGACATGCAGATAGGTATATTAATTCTGATGGAATGAAAGCAAGACAAGACAAAATAGGTAAGGCACAATGATTTAAACAAGTGACAGATGTGCTAAAAGTTAGATGGAAATATAAGAGAACAGCAAATATTAAGATTAAAACTATATCACTCAGTGTAATAAGCATAAAAAGGAACACAAGAAAAACTATTTATAAAAAACTCACAATTTGTCCTTGCAAAACTATTACAAATGTACTTTTAGAAAGCCAATTGCCCTCACAATATTCTCCCTAATGCTTTAGTCCTCCTTAAACGGGAAAAGAAAAGTGTAATAAATTGGAGGAACAACACTAATAGTATACACTAAATGAATAAAAAAAATTCCTTGGTTCAAAGGTCAAGTGTCAAATCTTGCATTTTAAGAATAGGCTATTAGATAATGTTTTTAAACAAAAACATCAATTTCTTCTATATTATTCAATCTTAAGTACAGTAAACTCATTACTGTAATTATAATACTACAATTCAGTCTCAATTGCTCCAAATAATTCAATATCCGAAACCTTCAAGACAAAGAAGTAAGAACACTGTGTACCTCCTGCAAAAGATTGTCTCCTAGCTTTGCTTCATGTTTGTAACCTCCATGCATTATTTCACTGTCATTTTCATTCATTTTCTTTAAGGACTTTGTTGTTGTTTTTTACTCACTCCTTATAACATATAACTTCTCTTCTTAGTGAGTGATTAATAAATTCTCAAAAGTACGTAATTGTTTAGCGGACTCCCTGTAGCCAACTTATTCATTGGCACTTTTATTGCAAAATCTTAAGCATAATTCAGTGAATTCCATTATTTCTTCCACAATTTAACTAAAACTTTAAATTGATAAACATTAGTTAACTACCATACGAGTCTGTTGAGAGTAGACAGAGATGGTAGATTTACCAGCATTTATTGTGCACAAAGTATTTGAATTGATTACTTTCATATAGTTTTTCATTTATGTTTCCATTCTGACTAATTTATATTTATTTGCCAGATATTATATGTCTAATTCTGATTTCCATAACCGATATCAGACCATGTTTATCACTTTCAGTAGCATAAACAGAGGTACCTTGCTTCAATTCTACCTTCTTGTGCAGTGTTGATTGCAGCTTTGGGATATTTTCTAGATGCTGTGTGACTATTCTTTTGTTATTTTCTATCAAGGTTTACCACCAGGTAGTGTGCAGCATGTATTCTTGTATGGTCTCGAGATGGACCCTACCTTCCTGTGTGATGAATGTATTGGGGCTGTGCGGATAACTGCTCTGCTACCAATTCTTTAGCTTCTTCATTTGAGTATTCATAGCCTTGCTTAACTATTGGTACTCCTTTCAATGACTAGGAGAACCAGTCTTTTAAGGATTTTCAAACACTATCATTAAAATAAAACTATATTGTTCTATGAGCTGAATTCTCAAAAATATCTGATTAAAACTTATCTACCGTAATTACCAGGGAAGTAGAAAATGCAGATCTACCACTATGCTTGAAGCATATCAGAACAAGCTCTTTTCTTAAACAAACAAGAAAGAATTTACTGACTTGACAGATTTCACCAGTGAGCACAAACTTCCCATTTTTATGAGCTTGGGAGGAGGGTTTGGAAACACCTATAAATCTGCATGTTGATTCATTGGCAGCCATTACTTGGCCCTCCCTGCTCAGACTCTAGACATATTGCAGTAGAGCAATAACCTTCCTCTTGCTTCTATCACTCATGACCAACCTTTAAATGTCTCAGGAATTAAGGGAAATATATAAATCACCTTACCCAAAAAGCAAAAGCATGCACTATAAGGAAGGCATAAGAAATTATTGATATTAAATGCAGAAGAAACTCCTTAAGGATGAAAATAAAAGCAAGGACAGAGAACGACAGCAGTGACAGGAAGCCCTAATATAAAAATATCCATTAAGTTAGACCGAAGCATTTGGGATGATTTCATGACCATGAAATGAGATAATTATGATTATTGTAATGCACTTGTTGTGAAACATATGAACAGTCAAATATCATGCCCAGAGGATATAATAGCAAAAGGTAACCTAAGGGGGCCTGTGCAAACTGAGTTTGCTTTCAAGATGTGATAAGATACACTGACGGTGAGCGAACCTGGCTGGAAAAGCAACCATGGAACTCTTGACAGGCTCATATTGAAATAAATTTCTAAAGACAACATTCATAATGCTAAAAAAATAAGTTGATAGCATGTCAAAATTCAAAAGGGATATGAAGATTATTTTAGTGAGAAGTACAGAGAACAACACAGAAAAGGATGACAATGTTATACATAATCTGCTGCATGCTGAATTGGCAGTGAGTGAAAGAAATTTTAAGAAACCAATCAAATAAATAAGGACACTAAAATTTTGAAAATATAGAAGAGAATATATAGTGTCAGCAAATGCAGTACAGTACTGTATATCAAAAAGTAAAAAAATAAAGAAAGCATAATAAAGGTAGTAGAAGCCGTAAGTAAGACACGAGAGAGAGAGAGAGAGAGAGAGAGAGAGAGAGAGAGAGAGAGAGAGAGAGAGAGAGAGAGAGGAGAGAGAGAGAGAGAGAGAGAGAGAGAGAGAGAGAGAGAGAGAGAGAGAGAGAGAGAGAGAGAGAGAGAGAGAGGAGAGAGAGAGAGAGAGAGAGAGAGAGAGAGAGAGAGGAGAGAGAGAGAGAGAGAGAGAGAGAGAGAGAGAGAGAGAGAGAGAGAGAGAGAGCTTTTACCTACAGATGACACGGTGTTAACGACAAAATGACAAAACTGCAGAAATATTTACCAGATGGAAGAACATAAAAGAGTAAGATCCTGGAAAACAACTTGAGCAAAACAATACCCACTGTAATTGGAAAGAAAACATATGAAAAAGTACAATTAAGGTATTGGCCATAATTTAGCTGTGCAAGAGGGGCAGTGTCAAATTCACTACAGCATACTGAGTACTGTATTAAAAAAACTGATTCTATAAAATACAAACTATTAATAAGAGTAGGAGATTTTCCAAAATGTATATGGGAAGTAAATGGGGGTGAAGTAAGTATTGTAATAGAAATAAGATAAGGAAGAGTAAAAATAGTCTGGCTGAAGTGAAATAAAAGCAAATCAAGAACAGTCCATCAGTAAGAAGATAAAATGTTTCCGTATTAAGTCTGTTGTACTCAATATAGGAGAGACAGGAGCACTGACAAATAAAAATAGATGAGACTTTGAAGAGGTACAACCTATAAGATAGATGACAATGAAGACACCTTATTTCACATTTATACCCCATTAAAAAATCTGATATTAATACCATCATGATGAAAGAGATGTATGTGGCTGAGGCTTAATACTGTTGGCAAATCTCAAAAATCTATCTTTTACCCTAAATTTTTACAAAGTTTGAAACTGTATTGCCCAAAGACTCCATATATATAATCATTTTGATTAAAAAATCAAACAAAATATCATGGGGAAAGCACTTGTGCAACTAACATTTAGAGACACAAGATGCAAGGAATATAAAATTAAAAATTCTGATTGCCTCTAAAACCTTAAATTTTACGATATGCTTAGCTAACTAGGAAAACATTTAAATCTCTCAAGGTTAAAAAACAAGCTAAAAGTACAACCAATCCCAAAACGAAAAGATATTCCAATAAATTAACCTATACTTTCAATCACTTTACATTATGGGTCATGAGAAGAGCAAACACATAAGTACAATATAAGATATCACCTTCTCTTTTTATTCACTCTGCTTTCCTTAAATGTTCTGGAATATAATTCCCATACCTTTCTACACACTTTTTAAACAAAAATATATTTTATTTATTTTTAGATTCCTAATAATGCTTTAATCTATGTAACAATCATGATTTCATATATACAGTATCACAGAAACTGGGCGATAACTATAGCTAATACCTGAACTCTTTTAATACACATTACTGTGTATACTGTACAGTGTATGCATGGTATGTACAATGAACCGTTTAAGCTAAAACAATCATTTGTGTAACAAACCATTTACTGTCATTTTAGCAAACAAACTTCCTTGATATCACTAATGGGAGCTTGATTTACCTAAAACAATTTTCCAGCAAAATGTGCTTTGCTATAAATGACTGTAAAACTTACCACCATATTAAACATAAAACCTTTCAGTTGTTTATACGGGAGGGATCAGTAAATTTTGAGGTGAGGATGTAGAACAATGCCGGCAGAGGAACCAACGCACAAAGTGAGCCATGTAAAACGCCTTCCTTGAGTTGCGTTATGGCTATGATTCCGTACGCATGCAAGCCCCAGTGACCCAGCAATATGACAAGGTTTCGGACATCCCGAACACATCCCTCAAGCAAAGCGGACATGGTCTGAAAGTTGAATGGAACCATAAAAAGATATTGATCAAAATGAAAAATAGACCTATGTTAGCATCATATAATTAACAAAACAGCTCACCAACTTGTCTATCAAAATAACAATGACATGATCATTTTCAAATCCTAAATCAATGAAAAACTATTAAACAATATTTAAATACTTTGCACAATATAACAAAATATATATTAGAAAGAATCCAATTCATATCTCACCTGATCCAACTGGAAGGCAAAATGAGCAGCATTTGAAATGACGGACAGGATGATAACCATGTACGGAAATGAATAATCTGAAAAGATACAAACTCAACGAACAAAGGTGCCAGAATGTTAAAAGGTCAAATTAATCCTTTGGTTTATTTAAGAACCACTCACAAAGTCATCCAAAATCCAACCCCTGAATTACTCGGTATGCAATGATGTGTGAATTTCATCACTTCAATTTATATGATTTTTGTTTAGTTGTATCCTAGTACGCAACAGTAAAATATATATAATCTGCTTTAAAATGAAACAAGACCGAGTATTATAGCCAAACCACTACCGTACCTTTACAGTACAACTCATCAATACTACTCAGTAACAAAGGGTTGATATGATTTAAGCTTCCAAATTATTAGAAAAGCATTGAATTTTAACAATGAATAACATTAACAAAAATTATTGAATATAAGTAGGATACATACAAATGCAGAATTCAGTACTGCATATACATGACAACTATAATAAACAACCATATTCATTGTAATGAATCTTGTAAAGTGAGAACAAATCATAAATATTGAGCTATGGATATCCATAGCTTTGCAAGACCCTCTCATTTCACAATGATCTTAAATATTACATAATGTATCAAACATTTAAGCACAGCCTTTCAATTACAGTTGATGAAATCAAAACATCGAAGAGGTGTTTATTGATGTTCAGACTGTAAATCCCCAGGCAAAGATAAAAGAGCAAAGTTACAAAACAGAACTTTAACCATAAAATCTATCATTTCAATACTTACCTGGCATTCATCATGCATAAATCATTGAAGCCACCAGCTTCCCAAACTCGAATTAAAAGATCCCAAATCTTTAAGAGTAATTTGTGTTGTTGTTGTTATTAGCTATGCTACAACCCTAGTTGGAAAAGTAGGATGCTATAAGCCAAGGTCTCCAAAAGGGAAAAATAGCCAAGTGAGAAAAGGAAATAAATAAACTATATGAGAAGAAATGAACAATTGAAATAAAATATTTTAAGAACAGTAACAACATTAACACATATCTCTTATATATAAACTATAAAAGATACTTATGTCACCCTGTTCAACATAAAAACAAGTTTGAACTTTTGAAGTTCTACTAATCCAACTACCCGATTAGGAAGATCATTCCACAACTTGGTCACAACTAGAATAAAAATTCTAGAATACTGTGTAGCATTGAGCTTCAGGATGGAGAAGGCCTGACTATTAGAATCAACTGCATACCTATTATTAGGAACAAGATGGTACTGTCCACGAAGATCTGAATGTAGAGGATGATCATAATTATGAAAAATCTTATGCGGCGTGCATAATAAACTAATTGAACGACGGTGCCAGAGATTAATATCTGGATCAGGAATAAGAAAGGTAATAGACCATAAGTTCATCTCCAACAAATTAAGATGAGAATCAGCAGTTGAAGGATAGACAGGAGAACAGTATTCAAAACAAGGTAGAAACAAAAGAAATAGATTGATCACCATAAATCTTTAAAAGATTTTCTAAATAAGCCAATTTTTTGTGCAATTGAAGATGATACAGACTTAATGCTTCTCAAAAGTAAATTTGCTGTCAAGAATCACACCTAAAATTTTAAGACATAAAGCGTTAAAGGGACTGGCAGGTATGCCAATACAGTATATGGGGGTATATGACGAAAAACACAAAATCCTGAAAAAACTTACTGAACTTTGTATGGCAATGGAGAATACATATACAAAATATTTTGTCAAAATTCCTCTTACTTTCATAGTTACAAGGTGATTAGTAAAAGTAACTCAATGAGCCAAAAACAATGACCCCCACAAGAAAATGCAGTGTTTCTTCTGTTATCGTAAATTTTGATTATTATTACTTTTTAATATAAAAAAGAATATGAGAAATGGCATCTGTATAGATTCCATGAGTCACAAGATGAAGTATTACACCCTTCAGCCTTCAGTGCTGGCACAAACCTCAGGGAAAGTACATGTTTGAGTTTGACCTCTGACATTCGTTCGTTTTTACATCTGTTTTTCTTGGCTTCAGCAAGAATTTTATCATGCCAAAGAGGAAAAGAATATTTCAACATTTTGCTAACATAAGGAAGAGGAAAATTGGCTCTAATGAGAGAGAGAGAGAGAGAGAGAGAGAGAGAGAGAGAGAGAGAGAGAGAGAGAGAGAGAGAGAGAGAGAGAGAGAGAATTGTAGATGGAGTGACTAGGAGCCTAAAGAAGCAAGATTGAGCAAAGGGATCTTCATTTATGTTTCAAATATGATAAATGCCATGGTTTTGGTTTATTAATATCGAAAAAGAACATAAAATTTATAATAATCATGATTTAATAATAATGTCTTTGTAAAAATACAAAGGAAAACTTTGAATGCCCATATCTCAAAACTATACTTATTGACCTTCAAATTCTATCTTCTCCCTTAGTTTTAAAGATATAGCATTAAAATTTGGTATATAACTTAGAAAGACATTATAAAATAATAAAATAGAGCCCTTTTTCCAATATTTTTTTTCATTTTTATCTTTTTCCCTGATTTATAAGGTTTATATTTTTACCATAATAAAAAAATTCATATCTAGCAAAAAGATGACTTTTAGAAAAAATCTACATCAGGTCTATATAGGGTAGTAATCCCAGGTCTTAATATCAATTATCAAGGGAGGAAATAGAATTTGAAAATACTAATTTTAAGGATAAATTGCCCTGGCGTCGCAAAACCAAAGGTCAGAGGCAAAAAATCCTATGCAGTTTGGAGATGTCCTAAGTCACCTTATTAAGTGGTATGAATGTCAAAGTCCTGTCTTTAAAAAATGGCATTAGCCGGCCAGCCCCCTTAAAGAAACATTATCAATTCTGAGATCCAGATGTTGAGGAGCAACTGTCCTTGACCTACTTACAATTATATTTATGAGTTTTGTTAGGATTCAACTTCATGCCCCATATTTTGCACCATGCAATAATTTTAGCTGATCTCTATTAAGGGATGCAGCTACCCCAGATCTACATTCAGGAGATGGAATTGATGCAAATAGAATAGCATCATCTACACATGTAACAAGCTTGTTTTCTAAGCCAAACCACATGTCATGTGTATATAGTATGAAAAATAATGGGCCAAGAACACTATCTGGAGGAACACCAAATTTCACATTCCTATGGTCACTTTGGTACTGTACATAGTTGAAGAAAAACACAAATCACTTTCAAAATTTTGCAATTATAAGAATGAAAACCCATTATCCTTTAATAGCAGACTTGTCCTTAGGAGGGTTGAATTCCATATAGCCAAAATTTCTGGCTGGTTCAACTTTCTTGGGAATTATCAGAGCACCTAATCCTGTATAAGAGCAAATTAGATACCTCCTACCAACCTACAAACCTCCCAACAGCCTGTGTATAGGAATGCTACAGGAATTAGGTTCAGACAGTACCAAGAATAAATGATACACTGTCACAGGAGAACCTATATCCTCATACAGGAAATGTTATCAAAATGTATCAGAAGCTATTATGAGAAATAAAATTAAATCCAATCTATCCAGCCTCCCCTCATCTAATAGGATGGGGGAAATACTTTTTAACAAATTCTGTCTGTAAAGAAAGGTTGCTCAGTTATGAAACTCGGCTGCATCTGACATCCAGTCCAGCCAATAACAGCCATTACTGCTGCACCCTCAAGAGAGGAAGAAAGAAGAGTTGAAAGCCAGCCATTCTACCTTTCATTCTAGGCATATGTTGAAACCGCTATCTTAGATGGGATGCTTTTTGTCAGATAAGGGAGCTAAGCTGGCTACATTATCAGTCGAGAAACCACCGCAAGACTAAGGGTAAAGGTACCAAAGGTCCTGCAGGTCATGGTAAGTAGAGGAAATTTGGCATTACCAGATTCCTGCTTTGATACCTGAACCACTGATAGGTTCTTCCCGAGTGCTAAGGTGGACCCAAAGGGGTCGGTGCTTCCTGCTGCTGACTGGTAACATCTAGTCGATTGAGACCTCATTTAAAATTTTTAACAGCTGTGTTCCAGCTTTGTTGAAATCATACTCCTATGTAAAGAACAAAGGTTTGTATTTGTAAAGGAACAAATGAAAATTAGTTTCACAAAATTGGGAAATCCTGCTATCAGTGTCCTACCAAACCATGATGCTTACTCGCCTACATACCAAAGTGACTATGCAGTCTGTGATAGCAAAATGAGCAGAGGTTCCAGTCTTACCAGGTGCCACCTATTCTGCCATATTATATTATTGTTCAAACAACTTAGCAAATATCCACATTCAAAACCAGATAGTCATGTTTTACTCCTGTTCAAATTCTGTACCAAATTACCAGTATTTTAAAATACTAATTTAGGTCAAGCTAGAAAGGTTTGTCCACAGGGATCAGCAAACAGGATTCCATAATGTACTGGTTATAAATGTGCATATGGTTAATATTCTCCCTATGGCACCATCTATCAGAACAACTATGTTTCAGAGGGTAGGGGAAAAGAGAAGGAAAAATTATCTGTATTTTTAATTAAAGGCCAGAGACCCAGTGGCTCTGATGATTTAAGCAGGATGAATACCAGGTAAGTTTCATTAAAATAAACATAATCTTCATAAAATATTCAAAGTTGGAATACACTAGGTGCAATTCAACCATGAAACAGCTTCCTCATGAATCTATTTGTCATATCAGTGTCAGATTTATCAACTTCATTTATATTTATTTAATAAAACTTTATTTTCATAGATAAAAAAATATTTGTATTTATTATTGTTTTCATATTACTGTAATGATCAGCAGTTTCAAAATCAATAAATTATCAGAACAATTAGTCAGGCATTTGACAAACATATTTTTTGGTACTACTCTTTTCCTAATTCATCCTAGAGCAGATCCCTCAAACAGACATGTTACTACCATACTTGATCTACACTAAGAATGCACAGACTGAAAAATTGGTGAAAATAAACATTAACTTACAAATGAGACCAGCTCCAACAGCATGTGTCACGATCAGTGCAGGAAAAAAGTATAGTGCTGAGTAAATCGCAGATTTTCCTCTCCCTGGTAATAACTTCGATGATAATAAAGGTCGTACCAGTAGCATCACAAGCAGACAGAGAGTATAAAACACAAATACCATTGAGTACCTGTGGAACAAATAATACTTTTTGAGTGTTTTCTCTCAAATAAAATTCATAATGCCCAAACAAAATTATTCAAATCTGAGATAAATATCATGTTTAAAAAATATACGTAATTGCTATACTCGAGTAGATTCAATATATCATATGGAGATAAATCATTTACTTAAGATGATGATGTTGCTTTTCTAGGAAATAAGGGACACTCATCAACGTGGACAAATAATTCTCATTCCCCAAAGTCCCTCATTCAATTACAGGGAATGAAGAGCTTGATATTGTACTGTATAATTAAATTAATGTACATAGGTGTTTATGAAATGTAAAAAATTCACATTCAAAAGTATTTGCATAAAATTTTTTTTTTTTTTTATTTACAGCTGAATATATACTTTAAGGGAAATCATCTTGTGGTAGGGGTGTAAGAATACTACACCACTATACACTAAAAGGACAGCTGGTGTCTTGTAGTTGTGCTTTTTAGCAAAAAGCTATACCCACTCCCAATAACTGTGGACACTCCTGTCTTGTAGTTGGACTGTTTAGTCAGAGGTTAGGTCCAGCGCCAATAACTGTGGCTGATGACTGCAAGGGCAAGCGATCGTAAAAATCCTCTGCCAAATTATAAACCATTCCTGATGCATTAGACTCCTTAATGTAGGGATAACGGTGGGAAAGAAAAGAATCTACATTAATGGAAAATTTTCCAATAAGGAAAAGTTATATCGGTACAGTATAAACAAACAGTATCAAAAGAATTAAACAATTAATACAAATAGTACTTTCTGCCTGACTGGTGGATTGGTATTTGGAAATGCACATCCTTGAGGTCCCTATAACTAGTGCAATATGGGTACTCAGGTGTGTGCCACACAGTTGAGGTTCTCATCATACTGCCACCATTGTAGATAGTCTATCACTCTATCACCTCTTGTTCCAACGGAACTAGAAGTTGCGGAAAGTCAGTGGCTGCTGACCAGTGTCGCTTTAAGACACCACCGAAGCAATCTCTGGTTGAGGAGCCAGTGAGGCACGAGCTTTTCAAGCGATGAGAGCTGTCCTAGTTGTTGCTACTGCCGAGCTTGAAGTTGTTGAACAACCTGAAATGGTTACGCTGCCCCTCTGATTCCGTTGATGCCATCATCTATCAGCATTCCCAGGGATTCCATCAGTCTCTTGGGCATGAGGCTTAACTTTAACCAATTGATCACGATCCTTAGATCATGGCAAAAGGTGAAGTTTGTCTCAATCCTGCAGCAACTGTCTCCTTGATAATAACAGGATACCAACCAATCATCGAGATATCACGGCAAGCGAATCCTGTTCAAGTGGGCCCAAGCTGAGTCTGTCATGAACATTTAGGAAGCGGTCCATAGTCCAAAGTATGGGATTTTGAACAGGAACATGTCTCCCTTGAGGATGAAGCAGTGGTACTTAGTTTATATTTGGAAAAGTGCGTTGTTGATGCTGACGGAAAGCATGAAGTCATCCTTCCTAAAGGCTGCACATACTGGGCTTTCGGTTTCGTCTTGAACAGAGTTTGTTGAAAAAACTTTTTCTGAGGAAAGAGATCAACGACTGGTCTCATTCCAACTGTAGAAACCAAGACCATCCACTGGTAGACTTCTCTGCCAGGAACAGTCAACTGTAGAAGCCAAGAAATTCCTGAACGACTTCCAGCACATTCTTTTCTAACATTACTTTCATCTCCAAAGCAAGGACAAGAGTATTTTGCAATTCTGAAGGGTATGTTAGGTATGCCATCAGAGAGAGACTAAGGAGAGGACAAGAGCTAGTGAAAGCAGGCAGTATCCAGCCCGTAGGACTTCTCTGCACTGTGCCACTGCCATGTTGTCCATTGGCCTGATAGGCATCACCCACTCATGGCAGCTGGAGGAGGAGATCTCCAATCTTATCAGCCCCTTCCTCCTCTTCTACCTCTACCTCCATTCCTAGCAAGGTTGGGAGTGAAACTGGGAAGCATGGTCCCCACCTTTCTTGAAGGTGAAAGGTTCTGTAGCCACAGATCTCAATATGAGCTTTACCATCAGCTTCTTTAGCACTGATTTGCAGGATTGAGATGAAGAGGCTCTGGAGGCAGATGATCTATGAGGGCCATGGACCATAAAGGTCACAGCTCTGTGGATCAGGGAGTTGCGACTCTCTTTGTTCCACTTGTCAGCGGTGTTCTCCATGTCTTTCTCCGGGAAGTGTCATTACATCTAGGATCTGCAAGTTTCTGAAGAAAGCCTCCAATTGGTCATAACCACTACAGAAGCTCCATTGGCCCTTCCATTTGGAGCGACTCATAACCAGATTAAAAACGGAGCTCAGTCGGTACTCCACAAATAGAGTGGTCGTTGATCTAAGGTTGAGCTGCCTTTGGCTCTCTTGCTCTCTGAAGTCACAGTGGCACTCAGTGTTTTAGATCTGAAGGGCAAAAGGGAGCATGAGACACTGAACGAACATAGGGATGGTTCTCATAGTGTCTATTCTTAGACGAAGAAGGGCTCTTGTGGGAACTTCCCCAGCATGAAGAAAGCTTTTTCTGCTCGAATGAGAGTTGAGAGCTAGCATCTGGAGTCACCTTTCCTTGTTCCTTCTCGCAACAGGATTTTGGCAACTCTTATCAGAAATGGGATCTCTCTGCCAGTAAATATTTCTAGATACTGCTCGGTCTAGAACAGAGGATACACCCTCCTGAGAGGCAAACCGGTCTCAGTGAGTTGGATGGTCTCGTTGCTTAAGTTTACGATGAGACTGTGAAGGGACAGACAATTGGACTTTGAGTGAAATGGGTTCGCAGGGTACTGGCAGTTCAGGCTTCCTCACACTCTTGCATCTCCTACTATGAGACTTTCGAGGAAGTGATTTAAGGCTAATAGCCTTTGAGCGAGACAAACCAGTCTTTAGATATATCTTGAAATGGGTCATTTCATTAAGTCTGAGTATGTGATTGAGTGCGAGGAGCCTTTGCTTTCGGTGAACGTAAACCTAACAATTAGCTGTTGACTAGGTGTTCAAGTGTCAGGGATCATGGATATTTAGTCAAAAAGTGATTGTGTTCGTTCCAGCTCTTGTGCGCATGGAGATTTGTGTAGGTGCGGAGGTGTTTGTGCGCATGCTGCGTCTCATGGGGATGAAAGTATAACTTTCAGAGACCATGCGTTTGGTGGAGACAGGTCCAAAGGCAATCGTAGGCACCTAGATGATTGTGCTCATGGACCTTTATATTATGAAGATCATTGTGCTCGTGCCGAAGGAAGATCGTCTCATGGAGACCGGGAACGAAGAGCAGCCTTCTTTACGCATACTCATCAGGGCAGTTTGTGCGCATGGATAAGGGGTCACAGAGGAGTCCTGAGAACATCCCTAGACAGGAAATGGACAAGGGAAAGGTCTTGCATCTTGACCAAAAATGGTAGTGTCAAATCTCGGGCGAGATTAGGCACTGGAAGCCTGGGCATGAGTCCTAGGCCAGGGTCTTGTACCTGGGGGGTACATCGCTGATCCTCCCATGAAACCATGCAGAGAAGTCAGGAGGCGTCCTTGACTGGTCGTGCTGTGCCTCAGTGACCTCTTTTTCTTCTTTTTAATGGCAGCAGGCAGCTCCTTTACAGACTCTGAAGACAAGGAAGAATGAGCAAGAACAGCCAAAGGTACAGGGGAAGATGACCACTTGCATTTCTCCAATATCAATGCTTGAGGGTTTCTCAGGTAGAAGCGAACTATCTGCAGCAGGCAAAGGCAGTTCTTCCATAGTGGCAGTCACGGATACAACCCACATCCCTCCTCCATAGATGGAACAGCAGCAAGGGCGACCACGTGAAGAGAAGACTTATGAACTCTAGTGATTTGTAGAACCACTATAGAGAAGGGACACCATCTATATCAAGGGAAAGGCACAGTACACCAAAGTCCAAATCCGTGCAGGAGTCATCAACATCAGTCACAACAGTGGAAGTGCCTTGTGAGAGAAGCAAAGGGTTATTATCTCCGCTAAAGGAAGGGAATACTGTACAGTACTCCCGTCTTGTTCCAGGAACTCCCTAAGAACAAGGAGGGAACTCAGCAGAGGGATGAGTTTCTTAGGCATTTACTTGGGCAATGCCAAGTCCGATGCATACGAATCCTTCTTTGTCTTCTTCCTCGTCTTTGAGAGCTAAACCCATGGCACAGGAGACTACTTCCTACACTAAGCACATAGGGAAGCCTCCAATCGGTCATAACCCTTATAGAAGCTACAAAGATACTGAGGGTCCACATTTGTGTTGCTCAAGTACTAGCTGCAACAGCAAGTAGGTTTACCAGGGCACAGATGCATGTCTGTCTAAGGAGCCGACATCATCCAAGCTCAAGTAAAGAGACAAGCAATCTGAACAGAAAAAGAAAAACCTTGTATTTGACCAAAACAGGACGCAGGGAAGAGTACATCAGTACACCACTACGGTGGTAGAAGTCAATGTGAAGGTAGCACTGCCTGTTGAGTGGGCAGAGCTAAACACCACTTGGCAGCCAGCAGTGTTTACTTTGTTAAAAGCTTAAGACATTCCACCCTCACTGAAGTCCTACTCCTAAAAAAGGTCGAAGTGTGCAATACATTTAGGAACAATTCAATAGTATATCCTTTATTCTTAAATACTGTACAGTATATCATTTAAATACAATTAAGGCGTCAAAATTTACCGATTCAAACCTTTAAAACTGACAAATTTTTGCAATAAAATTTCTAGTTTTACTTTCTTTTTAAGAATTATAACATTTTAAATCACACTTACAAGGGATACACAGCTTCTTGTGTACAGTGTAGTGGGCCTTCATAGTTAGGGTTAGGATTATGCAAGAGCGGATACCAATCTGCTAACTTCCGAACTTTGCATGAACGGATGCTGAATGAGCCCACAGGTTCTGTAACTAATAGTGTTACTACAGCAGCTACTAAAACTTCTATAACTGCTGAAGCATAAAGTGCCATCACCTCTCTCGTAAACCTGTAACGTGAGATTTTAATTTTAGCGCATTCAAATGAGTGATTTAATTATGTCCATTAATACCTAACAGTTTGGGAACGTGAACTAGCATACTAAAAATTAATATCACATTCAATCACTTGAAAAAGAGGAACTGAATATGCATCACTCTCATTACTCATCAACTCTCTCATAACTGGTGATTTCCCATTAATAGATCTTAAAAAAAAATTAACATTTGTATTGCAGTACTTAGGAAGTAATTTACCAGTCTAATGCGCATTCAATATCTTCCTAAAACTCATCAGTTATGTTTTCTACTTTAAATCTTTGGAAATATAAAACCTTAAATCAATTCTTTATGATAAAGAAGTAAGAACATTGTCAACCCAAAACTTTATGAAACCAAAACTACTGTAATACAGTACTGTACTTGGAAATGCATCTACCAGATGTGAATCTTTCTGTAGTTCAAGCAAATTTTCTATATAAAAACAATGCTACTATTCAACACCAAAACATAGCACAAAGTATTTCACCTCAATACAATGTCTCCTAAACCAGACATAGGATACTGAGCATCAATCAAAGAATGAATATCTCTAAACAAATGAAATTTTGTTGTGTTAACCTGGTAAAAGCATGGACAATGTATCATTTTGTTATATCAACCTGGTAAAAGCATGATCAACTTAACAGTTTCAATCCAAAATCTACCAAAGGATACAGGATTGTTAAATTCACAGAAACATGGCATATAATATAAACATACGTTCGTCTCATTGCTGCAGCATCAATGCATCCCAAGTGAAATGTTAGAGGAAGTAATCCCATAAAACCAAGATATAACTTGTCGTAGAACTCTGGCTTGTCATTGCATTGAACACAGGCACTAGACTCATTGCGCCGCAGTCCACGCTCACATGCCCCACACGCAGACCAAGACCCATTCTCAAGCTCTGTGCGTCCACAGTAATGACCTGGACAATGGGACAACGTTTTCACAACTCCTGAAAGGAAAAAATCCCAGTGATAAAATCCTCTCTTGCTGATACAGAAAATTAACATTATACTTACAATTCAGTTTACCTACAAAATTTTAATAAAATTTATCATATTGATACCTTTAGGTTACATTGCTTGTATCTCAGAAGTGTAAGATTTTTTAATTTAAAATAAAAATAAAAGTCTTAAGTAATATGACAAATTCGGAGATAATTTGTATTTTTCCTAACCATACAAACCTTAGCTATTTACATTGGGTTTACCTTTTAGCATAGCTGAAATGGCGAGCCATTAGAATATAACGAGGGTGTATTACCCCCGTGCTAGTTAGCAGGGGGGTAGGGGAGTGGTAGCTAGCTACCCCTCCCCCCCTCACACACCGGTGAACTGCTTCACTTCACTTAGAGGTAGGACTTGTCTTGGGGGACAGGGCTGGCGGGCAAATATGTGTAAATAGCTAAGGTTTGTATGGTTAGGAAAAATACAAATTATCTCCGAATTTGTCATTTGTTCCGTAACCGAAATACAAACCACGCTATTTACATTGGGTGACTTACCCCTTAGGAAGGGTGGAAAGTCCCCAGCCATACTGGCTTTGGCTTTACCCGGGGACTCAGAATCCGAGTGAGTCACACTCGAGAAAAGGAGTCCCTGCACCTCACAAGTTCCTTGCTCCGCAAGGAAACGTGTGGCTTACATAAGCTTGTGTGTGAAGGAAGAAGTGTGACCCGTCCTAGGCAGTTGACCTGGAGTTCCTGAAGGAACTCTGGGTTAGGACGTTCCCAATACCACCTCGTAAGGGTATGGGGGACGCGACAGTATTGACTCAATACTCGGAACACAAGGAAGCATGGTTTACCTGCAGAGGTTTGAGGTCAGCTATGCAGAGACCAGGATGCTGCTTCCCAGTAGAGGGGACGATGAAGAAAGAAGTAAGGGCCAGACATACTTCTTTCGTTCATGCAGACTAAAACCTGATAACAATGCCCTCAACCTTCTGCTACCTGTCCAAAAAGGAGCCTGAGGTTAGACCAGCTGTTGTGTAGCCACCACAGAGCGATAGAAACGTATCGATACTCCTGTGGGTCACGTCCTGCAGGAAGTGGGCTGCGAAAGTCATTAGACGCTTCCAGACTCCAGCTTGTAGCACCTGCGTCACAGAGTAGTACTACTCGAAGGCGAGGGACGTTGCGATGTCTCCGACATCGTGCTGTAGGGCGACGTGACGGGGGAGGGTCTGGATTCAGGTCGAGATGAATGTCCTTGAGTCCGAGCTGAAGAGGTATACTGGTGACTCTCCCCCGTGTCCTTCTTGTGCTCCCAACCTGGCTGCACATGAGGACAAACTGCAGCTGTTCCCAAAGATAACCCCTCGATTCCTTTACTGGCTAGAAGGAGAAGGTTTGGGTCATCTGATACAGAATGGAGACTCGAAATCTTGAAGGAATTGGACCGAAGGGCCGGGACCCCAAGATTCTGAGTCTAGCAAACAACTCAGGAGCGAACCTGAATGTTGCCTTCCCCTATTCCTTAGAAAGGGCGGAGTCGTACGAGACCAAGAAGATTGCTTACACACTGGCCGAGGCCAGAGTGAGCAGGAGCACCGTCCCCCAAGACGGAATACGATCAGAGGCCTGACGTAATGGTTCTTGAGAGGATCTCTTAAGGGACTAAAAAGTCCGAACCATGCTCCATGGAGGAGGTCTCACTCCGACTGGGGGCAGGGACGTTCGCAGCTTCGCATGAGCGACGAAAGGTCCAGCGGGAAGGAAAAAGTTTATTCCTTTCAGCCTGAAGGCCAGGGAAAGGCTGAGCGACAGGCTTCACTGCCGAGAGCGGAAAGGAGTTTCCTCCCGCCGAAAAGCAATAAGTTCGTTATTGCTGGAGAAGAGGCCTCAAGGGAAGAGGTATCTCTCCCACGACACCAACCACAGAAGACTCTCTGCTTCGCCTGGTAGACCCCTGCGGATGACTATCGCAGATGACGCGACCTCCGCCCCGCGACTGTAGCGGGTTGTCTCTTCTTGAGGAGGAGGCGTAGTGTTTCCAGGCGTGAAGCCGAAGCGATGCCACGGCTCGTGAAAGATGTTGTAGTGTGGTTGTTTGAGTAGCCTGTGCCGTGGGAGAAGCTCTCCCGGGAGTTCCGTCAGGGGAAGCAGAGGGTCCGGAAACCGTTCCACGTATAGTCCCAGTGGAGCTCTCAGGGCCATCGAAAGGTTGACAGACAACCTAGTCTTGTTGAGACCCCTTCTCAACAGACAACAATGGTGGGAAGACGCAGGCGTCGATGTTGTCCCACCATCACCGGAATGCATCTTGCCAAAGAGTCTTGGGGTCTGAGACTGGGGGGAAGAACAGCGGAAGCTTAGAGTTCCAAGTTGTCGCGATCAGGTCCCCCAGGCCAGGACTTGCTGGTTACTAAAGGCCAAAGACCCCCAGGTACACTCTATCTGCGAGGCTCTGCTCAGATAGTCGGAGAGAACATTCCTCTGCCCGGAATGAGCGAGCCAATAGTGGTATTGAGAGGATCTCAAATCATCTCAGTATCTCTACTGCAAGATGCGAAGGTATGAAAATGCGTCCCTTGCTGGTTGGAATACGCCAGTATCATGAAGTCGTCGCGCACGGAGCGACTCGGCAGGAGCTGTAGGATCTGTAGAGGGGCCAGACTACGGCCCCTAAGCCTGCCTGAATGATGGAGAGGTATCCTTCAGGTCCTGACCATAGGCCTGAACCGGAACATGCCCCCTCCCCCCCCTCTCTTTGACGAGTCCGAGAACAGCATCAAATATGTGGGGAAAGGACGAGACTATCCACTCCCATCAAGAGGTTCCATAGGTCAACACCCATTGCAGGTCTAAACGTTCCGCTGGTCCCATAGGGGCCAGAAAGTCCGGTTAATCATTGCTTTGATACCACCGGAACTTGGGCCGCCCCACAGGGAACTTATCCTGAGGCGTCCGTTCGGGACTTTAGACGGGTCAATGAGAAAAAGAGACCTAGGAAACATTCCAAGGTAGGGCTGAAAGCTCTGCTTGACTGAGAACAGGTACTGCGACTCTCCCCAGCCTTGCCACAGTCAACTGAAGGGAAGGCTCGGAGGAGGAGGCAACAGCATCTGGCGTCCCCAGGCGGTCACCCATCCAAGTACCAACCAGACCCGACGTTGCTTAACCTCGCTGGACGGACGAGAAGCGGTGTTTCCAACGTGGTAAGGCCGTTGACTCAATATCATGGCTAGATACACCAGATGTTGAGGCAGAAGTAGAGAAGGCTCCTAGCAAATTACAGTACCATGATCCCTCACTCATGGTAAGGATCCGGAAGCTTGTCCCGGCGTTGAAGAAGGTCGAACCCGAGCCTACCGGAGTTGACCAGACCTCCAAAAGGCGAAGGAGGCAGAAGCCTGCTCCTGAGCGGCCATGAGGAAAGCAGGGAGAGTTTTCTGGGGAAAAACCTGCGATGCCGCGGCGAGATCGCCACACCGCATCTTAAGTCTAGGCTGAATTCCAAGAGCTTCCTGGAAGATGGATGGAATGGAAACTGAAAGTACCCGTCCTTCCGATCCAGTGCCTAAGGAGTCCTGCCGCCTCGTTACCAGTCTGATCGATTCTGCTGTTCCACGCTGGACAAAGTTTGTTCGACAAACTTGATCAGAGCTGAGAGGTCGACTACGGAATTCCCGTCTCAGATGCTTTCCTACGAGAAAGTATCGACTGAAGAAGCCGGGGGGTGAAGCCGTCGACGACCCTATGGAGGACCTTCTCCTAAGGCATGGATCATTCTGCCCAAACGGGCAAAACTCTTGCCGACCCCAAGGCATAGAGGTTCATTGACACTGAATTCGCTGACAGAGACGGAGAGATGGTAAGAGCGAGGCGCGATATCCTTGGCTGATCACGGAGATCGTGCAGGAATCGGCATCGGGAAGCTGTTATCCGGATGAGTAACCTCAGGCATCCTCCCAGCGTGAGACCTGCAAGGGGGGGTTGCCAATCCTAGAGTTTGTGAACTCTGCCGCTCCCTCTAGGATTATGCCCCCCCGGGAGAGCCTCCCGTGCTACCTGTTCCTGACAGGAGGGGACTGCTATTGGACACCTTGTCTTAGCTGCCGTAGCCGGTCCGATAACTTAGGCCGACGAGGCTGAAAGAAGAGGCGCTGGAGGCCTGCAGGGTCTGGAAGAAAGCGCCTTGGAGGAGTGAAAACGGAAGTCGACTTCCTCCGCACAACCGCTGCCCATGTCTCTGTCCTTGGGCACAAACAAGCTCTTCCCAAGGATGGAAGTGTGTCTGAGCTTGTCGACATCCACGGATGAGACACCCGAGAGGAAGCCCTCAGTCACTGCGTCTAGATGGTCCAACCTCGAGCTTGCCCGCAAGTTCGAAACTTGGCGACGAAACGCCAAGGTGCTTGAGCCCGAGAGGAGGAAAGTACCCATGAACTTCCTGGAGCTTCCTTGTACAAAACCTCTGGTCGCAACCGAGGAGGGAAAGGGCCTGGTAAGCCCCTTCCACGAGATGGAGAAGAGGAAGGGGTAAACCAGTCACCCCTTGACCGACAGAGAAATCTCGAACGGAAAGCTCCCTGGCAAGACCCTTCCAGGGAATGACGAGGAAGGGCTAACCCAGGTTCTGGAAAGAAGAATGTTGCTCAGACCTCCCTGAAGATTCTTCCTGCTCTTGCATGTGCCATGCTCTGCATTTACGGGGTGAAGACCGTGTTCTGAAAATACACTCCAGAAGACTCGCCAGGCTGGCCATGTTGCAAAACCCCGACGGGAAACGCGGTCGCAATCGCCCTGGCACTCGCGCGAAAGTAAATCAATGGTTCGCGCGTGGCCGAACGTGGAAGTGCCCATGCGCGGGCACGCAGACGAAAGTGCGCGAGGGAGCGCAGAACGAGGGCGAGCGTGGTAAGGGCGAGAGCTGGTGGTCGGAATCCGAAAGTTCACAGGCGAGCGATGACCCGTAGGCGAGCAATGGATACTGCAGGAATCGAGGCGACGTTCGCGCGACGGAACACCGTCGGTTCGCGCGACGGAACACCGTCGGTTCGCGCGACGGAACACCGTCGGTTCGCGCGACGGAACACCGTCGGTTCGCGCGACGGAACACCGTCGGTTCGCGCGACGGAACACCGTCGGTTCGCGCGACGGAACACCGTCGGTTCGCGCGACGGAACACCGTCGGTTCGCGCGACGGAACACCGTCGGTTCGCGCGACGGAACACCGTCGGTTCGCGCGACGGAACACCGTCGGTTCGCGCGACGGAACACCGTCGGTTCGCGCGACGGAACACCGTCGGTTCGCGCGACGGAACACCGTCGGTTCGCGCGACGGAACACCGACGGTTCGCGCGACGGAATACCGTTGGTTCGGGCGCGGGCGAACATTGGAGCGCATGTGCGCGTACGCGCCCGGTCATGTGGGCGTGCGGTCACGCGGACACGTGGGCGTGTGGTCGCGCAGGCACGTGGGCGCGCGGGTGAGCGCAGGCGGTCGGGAGACCTATGGCGCGTAGGCGGGCGATGGCGCGTTGACGAGCGATGGCGCGTTGACGAGCGATGGCGCGTTTTGGCGAGCGATGGCCCGTAACAAAACGCTAGCGCGCAGACGAAGAATCGCGCGGGCGCGTGGGCGATCGCTAACGCGTAAGAGACTAGGGATGGTTAGCGCGCATCGCGCTAAACAGAAGGCGCGCAGGTGCATCAGGAAGGTGAGCGCTGAAGCGAGCTGTCAATCAGGCGATCCTGGACGGTCAGTAAAAACCGTTGGCGCCCATTGGTGCGTGGCAGGAAAGGGCGCGCAGATGTGTGCTGGCGATAGAAGAAAGCTGGCGCACAGAAGGACAGAAGTAAAGGTGAACACTGGGGAGCAGGAGGAAGATCTACGGCAAGACTCAGCTACCGGAGATCGTGATCCACAGCAGGCGAGCGCTAGATCGCTACTGATGGTGTCCAGGGGACCTGACACGCGTGGCAGATCGATGGCGATCGTTGACGCGCAGGAGATCGCTGACGAGCAGGCGAACGTTGACGCGTCTGTGGTCGCTGGCGAGCTGGCGATCGCTGGCGAGCAGAAGGCAACGCGTGGAATCCTGTGCGTAGATGAAGAGTCCTTGTCCAAGACCTGAACCGAAATTCTAGATTGCGCGGGCGAACGTGGGCGCGTAACAGGAACCAACAGGAACAGCAGCGACGATCATCAGGAGAGCGCTGACGAACAGGAGAGAGCTGGCGAACAGGGGAGTGCTAGCGATCAGGAAAACGCTGATGAGCAGGAGAGCGCCTGTGCGCTAACACTGAGCAGGAGAGCGCCTGTGCGTAACACTGAGCAGGAGAGAACACTGCAGAAGGGCGCGCAGGGGAACCCTGACACGCAAGGGAAGCACCCCCGTGGGAGGCAACCCTTTGCCCCGAAGGGACCGTTGTACGTCGGAAGACCGATGTCCGTCAGAAGATCGTTGTCCGTCGGAAGACCGTTGTCCGTCGGAAGACGAAGTCAGACTGCTGTCCATCTGCACCAGGGGCAGAAGGTCAAGAAGAAGGAGCTGCAGGCTGCATACGGAGATTCAAAAAGGCGCCTCTTAGCACCCTCGTAGGGAGATGGGAGGCCCTTACGACGTAGCGGACGATGAGCCTTACAGCGAAGGCGGCCAACAGCAACAACAGCAGAAGAGTCCTCCGAAGAGGAGTCTCTATGAGTGTACTCTCTCGCGAACGAAAGAGAAACACTTCGTAGAAGAGACGGGTCAGCCAATGACCTAAAAAGAGCAATCCTCCGAAAAGGGGCTCCTGCAGTTGCCCAGCCCCTTGAGCGTAACTGCAGGTGCGACCGCTCAGCACCAAGAGCATAGTCGCACGAAAAAAAGGAAAGAGAAGAACCCCCCAAAGGGGAAAAACTCAAGCCTGGACAGGAAAACTTCCCTCGGAAGGAAAGTTACCCACCCAAGGGGGCGAGCCTCCCGAGTGTTCTAAAATGAACTGGATAGCTGTCAATCGTCACGGGAGTACTTCCAGGAGAAGAAGACACGCCCCTGACGAAGATCTATAGGGGAGGCAGCAACAGCCGAATCCCCAGGCCTCAACAAGACAGCTCACTCCGATGTCACATTACAGAAACGAACTAGATCGGTAACTGTGAAAAATAAAAACAAAAATCATTAGTTAACATTCATTCCCCCGGGAAGGCTCCGAAGAGGAATCCCGAGGGAAAGGAACACAAGAATTACACAACAGGCACGTGCCCTCACAACCACTTACACTCACGGAAGGAGAGCTGTAACCAACACAGAATTATAACAATTATAATTATGTAACTATGTATTTATGTAATTTAAAAATGAATGAACACTAAAGAAAGAACGAAAACCCCGAAAGAAATCGTTCTACAAAGCTGAAAAATCAACAAATACGATTAGATTCATAAACTAATTGAGACAAAACGTACGGCGTAGCAACCCCACCCACACGGGAAGGAAGCTACTCAGACGTAACATAGTAAAAGGGTGAACGACCTCAAAGAGATAGAGAGAGAAAGACCGAAGTCAAACTCGATCGCGACCCATGAAATTACACCATGGTGGCCTAACTGCCGAGGGCTCCACGGAGATATCGTACACTACACACACAAGCACACACTCTGAAAAGGAAACTTACTGATTTCTATACTCAAATATATACATAAACACGAAAAAATGTTTACATATAAATTGAGTAAAAGAAAAGTAAGTGATTAAGTAAAGACAAAACAAACAATGGCTGCCAAGCGAGGACAAAGACAGAGACGAATGTCCATGTCTGAGCCAAAAGTGAAAGTGAAGCAGTTCACCGGTGTGTGAGGGGGGGAGGGGTAGCTAGCTACCACTCCCCTACCCCCCTGCTAACTAGCGCGGGGGTAATACACCCTCGTTAAATTCTAATGGCTCGCCATTTCAGCTACGCTAAAAGGTAAACCCAATGTAAATAGCGTGGTTTGTATTTCGGTTACGGAACAATTGTATTTTTCCAAGCTATGTAAACACGAGTCCTTTAATATATGGATACGTCTTCAGTGGTTGTGGTAACCTACTGGAAACGTCCCTTCTGACAATCTACTAGACTGGAGTTTGAGACCTGCTCAAGTTCGATAGTTTCCACTAGAGTCTACAACCTCACCGTCCTTGTGAGCTAAGGATGACGGTATTGCGGGAACCTAAAGGTCTACCTGCTTAGTTCTCAGCAGCCATTGTTTAGCCCTTCCTCATCCTAGCTTGATAGAGAGGGGACATGGGTATTGATCATATGTATTCTGTATATGGTTAGTCTCTAGAGCATAGTCCTGTCCCTTGCTTTTGCCATTCATGAGCGACCTTGACCTGAAACTCGAACAGCTGTTGAATCGATAACTAGGTAGCTGTTTACATGTGGCCCACCTGTCTGTTACTGAATAGCCACTTCTATCCTTAGGCCTGGGACTGAGAGGTGGTTGAGATGGGAATGTAATTTAAAGGACCAAGGTTTGTATAGCTATGAAAAATAAAAATTACTTTAAAAATTTATCATTTGTTCCTATGTGTATAAAAACATTTCACCCTTTAAAATAGGGATACTTGCTCATTGGGGGAGGAAATTCCCCTGAACCTAACTGGAAGTTTCATTTCTTCCATGGACTTGTCATCCCTCCAGATCTCTTACAAAAACAAGGAAGGTGACTAAGACAACTTCGTAGCAACTAGTCATTAAAACTTGGAAGCTGCTGTTACGGTATTGGCTGGTACTGATTGAAAGGTAGCCAGTACTATGACAGAGCAAATCTATCCCCATAATAAAGAAATGAAGTCGTTAGAGTGAAACCAGGCACACCTTCCCCCCTGCAAGGAGGATGGAGGAGTTGTTTCTTCACAGATATACAGTAGTCAGCAAGAAAAGTGCTCTGTTCCATAACCCACCAGCATTAGACATCCAAATAGCGTGTAACAATTGTGGTTGCTGCATCCCCTATTCCTGTGTAACAGCCACTCCAGGACCCAGGGAAAGGAGTTCAAAGATCTGGGAGCAATGTTTGTAAGGTAGAGAGAGGAAAAGGTGGTGCAAAACCTTCAGCTCCAAGTAAACTGACAATAATTTGGATGGCTACTCACAGGGCTAGGCTTGTGCATTCTTCCTTGAGATGGTAAAGTTCTCCACAGACAAAAAGTGCATCCATAAGCAAGAAGCATCACCAAATTAGAAGGAACAGTGTCTGGACATTTCCTTCTTGTTCCTGCTGGGGCTAATAAGAACACTGCAACAACTGAGCATGAGGTACGGAGTCCTCTTAAAGTAGAACAGCATGTCCCTCATATTTCACCAAGCATCTGTATGTCAACTTACATCTGAGAGATAAGAGTGAAAAGGTCTCAAATTAGCCTTCAAGACAGACTGGTACTGGGTTTCCGGAACAAAGTCTGCATGACGTTGAAGCAAACACAACTCCCATCCCTCAAAGATTTGACACAAAGAAGAGCCTAAAATTTTCTCTACCCTCTTGACAATTCATACTAGATAGCAAGTCTCTGGGGAACAATCCATATGATGCCCTCCTCAGGTTAGCCAGAAGTGTGCATATCAGTCCCCTGAGAAGAAGAGCTATCCCACCCAGGGACGTAAGTCCCAAAGTAGGCTAGACTGCTCGAAGCTTTCTTCAAGCATGGACCCTTACCTCGAGGAGGAGAGAACCAAACTCTACCGAGAAACTTCTTTAGCAGAGAAAGGCAAGGAAGTCCTTGATCTGTTGAAAAGTACTATAGACAAAGATTTTTTCTGCAACCCTCAACACAGAGTCTCTCTCTTTCTCTCTCTCAGGACCTACCCGAGACCTAGCAGAACGAAACGCCACTAGACTTGAGGCCACCTCAATTGCGTCCCATGGAAAGGATCAAGGAGGTTGATGAAACCATCTCTCTCTACCTGCAGGGTGCAGGTACACAATCCCTAGAGGGAATGTTTCCTGCTGCTGGTATAAGTATCACTTCACTGAATCCAAGGGGAACAGTCACTGGGAGAGTTCCATCACTCCAACCCAGGGAAGGAGGGTGGCTTACAAGGGCAGCATAATCCCTACCTTTATCTGACCACTCACCTGCAACACAATGGACAAATTCTCTGTTTGATAGGTGAGCTGTTACCCCCACATGGCAGAGGAGAGCTGCTATGTATAGAGCAAGGATGCTCCTGCTATTTAACAGCAGAAATGAGGAAAGTGGGTGAAAAATCTCTTGTTTGCTGGGCCTACGGAATGAGATCAGTCACTCTTTTCCATATATGAGGGCACGCTATAAGTCCCAAGGAGCTTAAAGTAAGAAACCTCCTTTGAGACTACTGCTGCTTCCTCATTTTAAAAAATGTGTTTGAAGAAGAAAATAGGAATTGGTAAAAGAGAAGAGTAAACTAACTCTCATCTTATACCCTTACCACCGGTTAATTCTTGCTACTAAGAGTGGTTCAGCAGTCCCTCCTGATCAGGAATAAATATGCTACCTCTGAATTTGCTTATACAAGTACAATGAAAAACTCACAGTTGAATAGCATTCCCCGTCCTTTCATCTTTTGACTGGGCATGAGATCAGACTCTTCTCAATCATCCTCAGATTGTAATAAGAGAGAGGCGTAGTCTTGATCTCATCCGGAAGAGACTCTTAGAAAAGTCATCACTCCAAGCAGCCCAAGCTTGACACTCGTGTGAACACTCGGGGAACGAAAGAGGCATTTTCATGCACTACAAGACCCTTGAGTCAATAAAAAGCATGTATTTTAGTCTTCCTTTCTGGAGGAAGAGTTTGGATTAGATGTTCCAGCTGAACGCTTTCTGAAAAGTGCTGGTTCGGCCAAGAGAAGTCTCGAAGGCGATACACAAAGAGCCAACAGAAAAGGATGGGAAAAAGTCGTAAAAGCCTTTCAGAGTTAAAATCTAAGATTGTTCCACTTCTGTCACATATCCAAAGATGGAACCTGGTAGGAAGGTCTAGAATGGATTCTGATATGAGAGGTATGTACAAGGCAAGGCATCCTCCTCCTGATAGTAAGAGACATACCTCTATGCTGTCCTTTCTTCCTCCTCCTAACACCCCTTCTCCTGGACTGAGCCTGGGAGGGGCTAGAATGGGTGGAGTAGGGTCCAACCCATTTTGGTGGAAGAAGCTGCTGGTGGTCATGGCTGAGATTTGAAGAAGACTGGGACCTTCCTCAAACTCAAAACAGATACCCTGCCTGACTACGAAGGCTTGGCTGCACTCTCCTTTGAAAGACCAGAGCTCCTGAGGGATACCGCACGGTGGATGAAGGAGTTATGATACATAGCATACCATTCCACCGCACCCTATTTAACAAATAAAAGGAATTCAGCACCTATCTGATCAGCAGAACAACTAACGCTTATGAGCCCTAAATGTGTGGTTAATATACTGTACGATACATTCATTTCTAGGGAAACTGAAATGCACTATAAGAAATGGAAAAGTGCTGGCTAGTTTAGCCTTTTTCTCTGTACATTATGATTATTGAGGGCAGGACATAATAACTTACATATTGATTGACCGATTTGTGAGCACTATTTCTTTGTCTAAGGCCATTGTTTACTTTTGGAAGACTGATTATGAGTTACTGCAGATACACTGTTTGCATTCACTTTTGTCTTTTTGTCAGCTGTTATGTTTTTTCTATGGTGTAATTATTATCTGGGTGTTTTAATCAATTAAGAGCTTTCAATATTTATGCACAAGTTTCCGGATATTGCTTTACAACAGCCTTTTTTTCCACCCTCTCGTTCAGTTTTAGTATGACTACCATCAAAAGAAAC
Organism: Palaemon carinicauda; assembly: GCF_036898095.1. NCBI lineage: Eukaryota > Metazoa > Arthropoda > Malacostraca > Decapoda > Palaemonidae > Palaemon > Palaemon carinicauda. Next base: position 64,921,563 of record NC_090759.1, read on the forward strand.
ATCAGAAGGAAAGTACAATCTATTTGGATATTTAGTGTAATCTCATCTATTTCAGTAATTAATCATGTTGAAATCACTCTCCATTCAGTATACTGTTGCTCATCTGAAAGTTAAAAATACCATCAATATAACGAGCCACATCATTGGCATGCGCATCTCATCCATGTACTGCTTGTCAGAACAGAGGAACAGTAAGATAATGTTTATTTGTGGGAGAAGCAAGCCTCAGCGGAGCAAAAACCATTTGAGATATTACATACGAATCATAGGCAATTATGATACTGTAGTACTTCAATGTCAAGCCATTTACATGAACCATTGATTTGTCTAACTAGTTATCTTTTCATTACAGTATTAAGCATTTCTGACAATTACTATTGCTGTAAACCACTCTTCTTCGATGTTTCCCCACCCAGTTACCCGCTGGAATCCTCCATAATTCTTTTTATATGGCGGTAGTAGGAAAACTCATGAATGGGTTGTATACCCTAATATTCATGGAAATAACACAATACAGCAAGTAAGTAAAATGGTGTATTTATAGAAGAGTGCAATATAAGGTTTGTAAAAAACAAGACTGTTAGCATGTGTATTTTGTGGTGCTTTGAATGAATTTGGTAATAAACTCTGGCAAAAATACAAAAATTTTTGAATTATGGTGGGTCGACTACCATAACTCAAAAGCCATGGCTTTACGCTAGGTATTGTCATCAATAATGTTCAAAGCACCCTAAAACACAGTACACCAATCTCATTGTATATATAAATTATCTTCTAAAAAATTATACTTGATATATTTATTCATACTTAACATACTCTCTTTTGAGAATTAAACATCTCATCTTACAGTTAGAGAAATCAATAGAGAAATTAACAAAATGGGTTCATTTTGTTGTTTCCGCCAGTCATCAACATTACAAACCAGTCAAGGTAATTCAAAAGATAGTTACAGTAATCAAAACCCAGTAATAGTGATGAAACACTATCAAAACCATATTTAGGGTTTTGTTTGCCAGGTCTTCAACAAGCATATTTCAATCCCATTTTCTATGGAGTCGTTCGTAGCTACGTTGATCATACTACAAATACCTCCTTACTTAATTGAGCGTATTGACGTGTTTGTTGGTACACTAAATCATGATTAATTGTTTATTGGTTTATGTTCTGCTATAGCTCACAGAAAAACACTCATTGTTCCTATTTCCTGGACAGCCGAGCATGATTCTCTACACCTGTTAGCCCCCTGGGCTAGTATTTTGGTGTTATTTTATTTATCTAATTTATCACTTAATTCTGTTGGTTTTTGCTTCACTTACGATTTACCATTATCCTGTTGTGCCAAGAAGAACAGGTTTCGTTACGCCCGTAGCCCCTTGAGCTAGTATCTTGGCGTTATATCATTTATCTAATTTATCTCTTAGTTCAGTTATACAAACTTAACAAAGATATGAGTTGTGTCTTTGCGCTCCAACCTCTATACGAACATGGAGTTGGTTTCCATTTCCCATTACCAAATTACATATACCAAACACAAACTTCTACCGTAACCTTTCATTATCAACATGATAATAAAAATAAGAATTTTGGGAATCTTTTATTAAAATCTATAACTTCGTTAATAGAAGTTTCCATCTAGTATTTAGGATTCAAAATAGTGTAACTTTCAAAGATCTATTCAATTAGTTTATATGAATTCCTGTCTTCCCTGTCCTGCACTGTTTTATAAGGAAATTGGAAAAATATAAGGTTCATGTATCTAGGTAAAAATCACAGCACCAATTACTGTATTTACCAATAACAACTATACATTCTATACTATGAGCCTTTCTATATCAGCGGTCAGTTCCTCCCGCATGCATAGAAATTGGACACCAACCTAAACTTGGGGTGTATGTATGATCGCGGACACCTGTATGTATGATGACGGCTGACTAAGCGTTAGCCCCCTCAGCTAGGTAAGTAGGTAAGGCCACAGGTTTTAGGTTAGGTTGGGGGGGTGAGTTTATGTTAGTTGGTGTCCATTTTTCATACAGGAAAAAACTGGCCGCTGGTATGCAAAGGCTCCCCAAACTTCCCCACCTAACCTAACCTACAAGCTGCGTCCTTGCATACATACCTAACGGGAGGGCTAACGTTCCCCTGCGACACCCCTTACACTACGTATTCTTAGTCGGCCGTCACCATACGTACAGGTGGCCACTATTATACATACACCCCCTATACTATGTTAGGGGGACTGTGAGAAGTTCATGTTTACTGCCGCAAGTGCACAGGTAAATATTTACAGTGCAAGTTGACTTGGCCTACTAAGGGATTAGGGCAACCCCTAGAGCTTACCTTTCTCATATGAAAACCGTTTCTTCTCCTTGAACCCTTGGACAACGGTAACACAGGCCACACAAAATAACAACAATAATATTGGCATGAGTTTAAGACTCATGATCACTAAGTTGTAGTGACAATAACAGCAAAATCTTCAGGAGGCGAAAGGAAAACATTAACACTTTGACACTTCTTATCCTGCGAACTGTTGACCTTGATTGAGCGTTAACGACGTTTAGTTGTGTACTGCTTCTCAGTTTTATAAAAACAGTTGTTTATCATGGCTTCACATATTTGAAATATTTTTTATCATATTTTACATGCCTTTCAGTTTTGTGTATTTATAATATCATATCCATACGAAATAATGAGGTATTTAAATATCCAATGAGAAACTCTACTTTGAGGTGGGATGACTGGGTAGCCCTCAATGAAGTAGGTGATTTGTGCTTTGTTATCAGAATAGCGCAGAGGTATACTGTTGCTATAGACATTTTAAGGAGGAAAGGAGAAAAACAAAGAAGCTAATGATTCTCTCTCTCTCTCTCTCTCTCTCTCTCTCTCTCTCTCTCTCTCTCTCTCTCTCTCTCTCTCTCTCTCTCGTTGTCAATTAACTAGGTAATCAATTCATTCCCCATGGGCTCTCTCATCATGATTATGTTAATTTGCTATATAGAGCTGTAGGCTTAATGAAACTATTCAAATTTTCTCTTTTCGGTGCTTATGTAATAAAAATTATTCTTAGCCAATATAAGTGACAGTTGTGGCTCCCTTAATCTATGATATAACTAATTGAAAACTTGAACTATTAAAGATTGTATTCATATAGGTATTATATCATAATTCTAAAAAAATAATAAAAATCATATTTTGTGCCATAGTACATTTCCAATTTTCTTCTAAATAAACCAGTGTGAGTATGTTTTCATTAAATTCATGTGTTACCTCGAGCTGTGAATTCTTTTTCTCTATAGTATCTAATTTCTTAATAACAATCGTCGGTCATGAACTTCACGTTTCAGTAACTTTTTTTTTTTCTAATTCACGACAGTGATTTAAATCTCTTTTTCCACTTCTGTTGTTCCAGTTCATATAGCCTTTCTTCCTTTAAGAATTGGGTCAGTTATTTCTCATGTTTTTTTTTTTTTTAAGTTTGTATAGTTTATATATGAAAGATCTCATTTTTTTTTGTTGCTATTGTTCTTAGTATAGCTTAATTTGATTGTTTATAACTTCTCTTGTAGCTTTTTATTTCCTTGTTTCCTTTCCTAACTGGGCTATTTTTCCTTGCTGGAGCCCTTGGGCTTATAGTATCTTGCTTTCCCAATTAGGATTGTAGCTTGTAATAATAATAATGATAATAATAATAATAATAATAATAATAATAATAATAATAATAATAATAATAATAATAATAATAATAATAATAATAATAATAATAATAATAATAATGGGTATGCATATGTCACAGTAGCTATTGCTCTTAAGAAAATATAGATTCAATTACAAAATTAGCCTAAAAGTGTTCTTTACTGGTAGAGTAAACGCTTTATCACACATTTGTATAACAGACTCTTTCGAGGTTTGCCCAAGTGCACCTTAATATTTTATTGTAGAGTAGTGTTATCTATATTATAATTTCCCTAGCCTATGCAGATAGGTATTTAAGGATGTATGGTGTCATATTCATTGCATTGTCTATTATCTAGCTATAGGAATAGGAGCCTTAATACCTGTGTGTTTTAGCTGTCAACATTATCTTCATGAAATAAAGAGGCTGCTGTCTACTGATACTCTTCATTGGAAATAGATATTCTTCAGCTTATTCAAACCTTTATCGGTTATCAAAGCTTTTACATGTATCATAGAACGGGACTGAAGGATCAAATCCAGTCTTTCAATAGTAGCCTAGGCCTATTCCTAAAATAGAATAAGATGGTGAGGTTTATATCGGCTATCAATCTCATGATTTTCATAAAAGGTTTTTACTGTTGAACTTGATTTTCATAAGAGATTTTTTTTTTACGTTGAAGTTTCATTTCTACGTTCTTAAAAACTACTGGTAAGTTCATTGTTCTTATCTTATCTTTATCTAAGCACAATCATTTCATTCTAGCTTAATTTGTCCTGTATATTTTTTTTATTTTCTGAACTTGTACTTGTTTCTTTTAAAATCATAATTCATATGGCCATGGTTTTTCTTTTATATAAACGTAACATTTAGCATGTAATCATTGCACTCATCTACTTTCTATATTATGAGATTATTTTTGTGACTATGTGTGACTTCATAAGAAAAGTTATAATTTTCATCACTACAATGACAACTCACTCAATTGAAAATCAAAAGCAGGCAATATCCCAGAAAAAGATGGAGTAAAAATATCTGGTTCATATCTTTTTTGGAAATAAGGCCTTAATTCCCCCACGCTGGTGCCGTGGGGTAGGGCATTTAGAGCCAAGCAAACCCCAAAATCATCTCAGATTATGTTTGGTGCATTCAGTAGCAATAGAAAACTGTCTCTAGGTTAGATTGGATGATGTTTATGGCTCATTCCCTGACCTCAGGTAGTGTTATTATTGGATGGTAAACACTGATATGAAATCAAAACAAAACTTGAAACTGGTTTCCCTCAACTCGTGATTTATCTTTACCTTGAAGCTGAGGAAGTTCATTTGCCATATGAACGGTGGATACCATCGGTAAGGATGCAACTGTAACTGTACTTGTGATACTGTTCTTTATTTCGTCTGCCTGTATCGGCGTCAATGACCTTAGATGTCAGGATGCCTGAAAACATTAAATCATGCAATCAGTCTTCTGTCTGTAGTCTTCTGAAACTATTCCTGCTGTGCAACGTTCGCTTAGTGACAATATTCACATATGCACACAAGATACACACATTTGAAGAATCATACAACGTAGGCAAAATTAGCGAATGATACAGACGTGCAACCATGTGATTGAGAGAGTTCATTGTGACGGGTGAAAGTGCCAGACAATCGGAATTGTCTGGCAGTGGATGGGGGCTAACACCCAAGTTAGGTAAGTGGGTTAGGTTAGGGGCGAAAATTCAAGTTAGTTGATGTCAATTCTTAATCCAAATGGGAGGAACTGGCCGTTGATATACAAAGGCTCTGTATCGTGATATATTGCTCTACCGTAGTGACATAAAATCAATAAAGACCAGTATGTAAATGAAAACAGTAAAGTAACCAGGTTTTTAATTCAATAAATCTTTACTATTTCTGGGTCACTAGTACTGTATACATAACAACTTCACGTTCCCACCTTACCTAACCTACTACACAGTGAACCTTATTAACTTGATCTGACATAGAACATTGTATTCTAACTCACCGAACATCTTAAACTCTGTACGGCGCTTGTGTAAAGTTTCGCTTGGAATTCTTATAACAACAACAGTAAATGCAGTCATTTTAGTCCTTTGCATGACAAAGGCCTCAGAAATGTCTTTATTCATATTTGGGTTTTGGCCAGTTTTCATGATCACGCTGGTCCGTGCAGATTGGTGATGGTGGGGGACTTCTTATTGCTCTTAGCAAACCAACCTTTGCTGATCAAGGTAATACACAAACACTTTTACCCTGTTAAGATAACCCCACTCAGAAAGGGAGGTTTAATGAGTATCAATAAGTATCTGGAGAGAGAGAGAAATCTAACTTAATGATATTTGTATGGTAAAAAGGTGGTAGCATTGAAGTTGGAAGTAGAAAATAAAATGATAAACCTTTTTGCATAACACTTTAAAGATGTATTGAAACTAGGAGAAACATATATCAAAGTGTGATTTTTAGTATCATTTGTAATTTTTTCCTCTTTCTTTTGCTCTGTGATGCTTCCCTGATATGAGCTTATGGAGTTACAGCCTATAACTTTACTGCAATCTTTCTTATTTGCATTTCAAAATGCCTAGCTAATCAGTTACTATCTATAGACACAATTGAACCTCCAATGAGGAATCTTACATTTAAAATACCGTACCAAGGTGGCAGTCAGAATAATTGATTGCAGAAATTCTTGAAAGTAGTCTCAAACCAGGAAAGAGAATTGAGGTTTGGTGGACACACTTTAGGATAGGAAGCCTCTATCTTTTGGTTGATGCCTCCATTCATGGCAAATAATACCCTTGGTTCCAGTAAATTCTCACTTATCACCACATCATCATCACCTCCCATGCCCGTTGATGCAAAGGGCCTCGGTTAGTTTTCGCCAGTCATCTCTAGCTTGAGCTTGTAATTCAATACCTCTCCATTCATCATCTCCCACGTCATGTTTCATAGTCCTCAGCCATGTAGGCTTGGGTCTTCCAATTCTTCTAGTGCCTTGTGGAGCCCAGTTGAAAGTTTGGTTAACTAATCTCTCTTGGGGAGTGCAAAGACCTTGCCCAAACCATCTCCATCTACTCCTCACTATGATCTCATCCACATATGGCACTTGCGTAATCTCTTTTAATAGTTTCATTTCTACTCCTGTCCTGCCATTCAACTCATAATATTCTTCTTAGGGCTTTGTTCTCAAATCTACAAAATCTGTTTGATGTTGTTTCATTGTCAAACAAGAGATCATAGTTCCTAAATATTTAAATGATTCCACCTCATCAATCCTTTCTCCTTCTAATGATATTTCTTCTTCCATTGCATATTCGGTTCTCATAATCTCTGTCTTTCTTCTATTTAGCTTGAGCCCAACCTCATGTGATATTTCATGCATTCTGGTAAGCAAACTTTGCCAGTCCTGTATTAATGTACTGGTTGGTCGGTCAATTAAGATCACTCCACACTTGTGTGGGACAAGGGTTCTTTGGTTGGCAACCTGTGTAAAGAGACTACTACAAAAGTGCATGTGATTGCAAAAGATTCTTCAATTTGATAACTATGCTAGATCGGCATGGGGAACACAGGATGGTGATAATATGGGCGCAGCCAGAACACTCGAACAATGACTGGATGGAAGGGAGTCCAGAGCTAAAGTTGAGGGGCGCTGGCTGGTGCACTCTAAAATACCATAAACCAAAACTTCTCAGGTCTTGAGAAATTTTGTTCCAAGCACCAGCATGAGAATTAATGTACTGAATATTAGCAAAAATCAATAAGGAAACAGTTTAAAAGGTCATTGATTTCCAAAACAAGTTTCTTCAGATTTGAATGAAAGTAGGCAGCAAAACAAAAATGAAAAGGAATATATTGTACAAACAAATTTGTTCCGTAACCGAAATACAAACCACGCTATTTACATTGGAGGGTTTACTTTCGGCGTAGCTGAAATTGACGAGCCAATAGAATTTTAACAAGGGTTAACTACCCCCCGCGCTAGTTAGCAAGGGGGTAGGGGAAGGGGTAGCTTGCTACCCCTCCCCCCCACACACCGGTGAGTTGTCTCACTTAACTTTTGGCTCGGACGATGTGCAGACGTGTCTTTTATCGTCCTCGCTATTGTCAGCCTTAATCTTTTCTTTTGCTTTTCCTCAGACTGTGTGTTTGGAAGTTGGCCTCACCCTTTTATCATCATCATGCGCAAGTGCCCTGGACTCGCCGGCCGCCCCTGCGGTACCTTCATGTCGGCGGTTGAAACTGATCCCCACACCCTTTGCCCGCAGTGTCGAGGCCAACGGTGTGACAAGGAAGTAACTTGCAGTGAGTGCAGGGAGTGGTCTACCTCCCAGTGGCAGAGGTTTGCCCGCCGGCGTAAGAAGAAGTCCAAGAGAGACCTTTCTCCTTCAAGGGTTGCCTTGAAGCAGGAAGGCTCCAGGGACTCTTCTTCCTCCGCCCAAACCTCCTCCGACGCTCCCACTCGGCCGGCCTCTCGTGAGAGGCCGCTGAGTGGTAGCGTAGACCCTTCTTCTGTTTCCCGATCTCGGGGTGCGGGAGAGGGCGTCGCCTCTCATAGCGGGGCGGCTCCCCCCCCCATCCCACGGGGGAGGATTTTGATTCTCACGTTGATGACCATAACTCTGTATCTAACGATGATCTCTTTCAGCTTTGGGCTTCCTTGGGGCTTAAGGGCTTGCCCTCCAAGGAAGCCCTGTTTGACCTTATCCAGTCGCCGGTGATAGCAGAGGTAGACCCTCTGTCTATTGTCGACGTGGTGGTGGCAGAGGCTTCCGACGGGTCTGGTCAAACCTCTGCTGTGGCTGATGTTGGGGACGTTGCTGAAGGCCCTCCTCCCCCTTCCGAACATCCTTCGAAGGAGAAGGTGGGTCCCACGGTCTCTCCTGCGGGTACGCCTACCCCTCGGGGGAGCGCACTGACAGAGACTCCTCTTCGGAGGACCGCTTCGTCGCAGGGGCCTCCCGTCTCCCTATAAGGGAGTCAAGAGGCGCCTCTTCGAGTCGTCGCCTCCTCCGTCCTCTGATGAGGATCCTCCTCGTCGGGAGCAGACCGTAGCAGCCACGTCCTTGGACCTCTCCGGTGATCGCTCGCAATCTCCTACGCCTACTAGACCTTCCACCTCCGGCGCAGATGTGCAGCAGGCTTCTGACCTCGTCATCCGACGGGCAACGGTCCCTTCGGGGCAAAGGGATGTCTCCCATGGTGTGCGGGCTTCCCTTGCGCGTCAGGGTTCCCCTGTGCGCCCACCTGCGTGTTCATGCGTAGTAGCGCGTAAGCGCTCTCCAGTGTTGCAGTCTCCTGACTCGCCTCGCCAGCGCTCTCCTGCTCGTCAACATTCGCCCGCTTGCCAGCGCTCTCCTGCTCGCCAGCGCTCTCCTGTCAGCAGTCGTCAACACCCTCCTGGGGTCTCCTGAGCGCACAAGATCTCCTGCTCGTCAGCGCGCACCTGCGCACCCAGTTCCTAATACGCGCCCTGCGCGCCAATGCTCGCCCACGCGCCCTAGATCTCCGGATCTGGACGCGGGCAAGGACCTGACTCCTTCTCGCCCACGCGTTCCTGCTTGTCCTTCTTCACCTGCGCAACAGCGCACGGTCTCCAGCGCGCACTTCTAGAGTTCCTGCGCGCCCGCGCACACACGCGCCTTCACATCCTGAGCCCGTTCGCGAACATTCGCCTTTGTGCGTCGCGCCACCTGATCCTGCTCCCCAGCAGTCTACGCGTCGACAGCCTACGCGCCAGCGATCTCCTGCGCGTCAGCGATCTCCTGCACGTCAGCGTTCTCCTGCATGTCAGCGATCTCCAGAGCTTCTGCGATCTCCTGAGCGCCTGCGCGATCTATTGTCTGCGCAAGCGCTCTCCTACGCGCCAGCGCCAACTGGACCTTGATCGCCATAAGTCTCCTACGCGCACACTCACCAACTCGCCCGTGCGTGGTCGTTCGCCTGCGCGTGCGACGCGCCATCGCTCTCCAACGCGCCAGTGTTCGCCGACGCGCCATCGCTCGCCCACGCGCCACAGATCTCCAGGACGCCATTGATCTCTTGCGCCTTGCCATACTCCTGAGTTACAGCGATCGCCACCTCCCGTGCGCCCGCATGTACCTTCACCCACGCGCCCACTCGCCCGCGCGCGTTTATCCCCGCACGACTACGCGCCCGCGCGCGTTTATCCCCACACGACTACGCGCCCGCACTCCATCACCCCCCCACGCGCGATTCATTGAATCCTCTTCCGCGCAAGCGTTAGCGCGACCCCCAGCGCTACCCCCGTTCTCGCCGGGTTCCGCAGCTCGTGGCTACAGCAGGGACACGTGCTTCCATATCGCCGTCAGGATCGCCTCCGCACAAGCGCAGGTCTCTCTCTCAGGACCAGGAAGAATTGTCGGAGAGGTCTAGGCAACATTCTTCCCTTTCTTCTTTGCAGGTAGGCCCAGTTGCGTCCACTCCGAAGGGTCAGGAGATCCCCTTCCCTCCAGCGGGAATCACGGACACTGCGTCCGTATCTCGTCAGTCTTGGTTTGGTCCTTTGATGAGAGCGGTAGTGCAGGCTATGATGCCAGCACTCGCCGATCTGGGACTCAAGCCAAGGACAGACTCGCCCACGCTGAAGAGAAGGAGAGGAGTGGACTTCGTGGTGACTTCTCCCAGGGAGAAGTTGGTTCCTAAGAGGTCCGTCAGGAAGGCTCCATCCCCTTCGCAGTCGTTTTCTCCTTCTCCTGTAGACGAGGCTTTTCCGTCTTCAGGAGAGTCCAGTGAGGCGGGGATCTCTCCCTCGGCACCAAGGGGGGAGACCCCTCCTCGGGGAGGAGAATCGACTCGCGTGGAAGGTACCATCCAGACCTCTTTGCTGGAGTCTTGTATCCCGCCCGGGAGGGATCCCAAAGACTTAAAGACAATTCCGAAGTCTTTTTCGCGAATTCGTCAGGAGCCAACCAGACCCCAGGAGAACGTCCACGTGTCTCCCCAGGAAGAGCCTCTGGGGACTGGAGACTTAGCTGCCAGTCCGCAGGGAGGAGAGCAGCATGAGTCTGAGCACGCCTTCTGGCAGGTCTTGAACCTGATGAGGCAGCTTAACAGGTTCAAGGACCCGGAGATCACCCCTCGCGAAGGCAAAGACACGGTCCTGGACCAGGTCTATGGTACTCAGAAGCCCCCGAAGGCCAGCGCGGCTTTGACCTGGTCCCAGGGGGTGAAGAGTGCCAGAGACAAGGTCGACGCTCAGCTGTCAGACCTCGCTTCCTCCAGTCGTTCCCCTGCCGGGAACAAACTCCTCCCACCTCCTCGTTTACAGCAGAGGAGGTACTTTTAGATCATGGGGAAGTCCAGCCTTGCTCTTCCCCTCCACCATTCGGTGGAAGAGCTTACAAGGGGGGTTCCGCTTGAGAAGCTCTCCGCCTGGCAGGTGACATTCTCGGCGTCGGAGATCCTGAGCCAGGAGAAGGTCGCGAAGTGCGCCATGCAGGCCACTTCGTGGCTGGATGTCTGGCTGGGTTCTCTGGGCATCCTATTGCGCTCTGAGGATTTGTCTAAGGAGAGCAATAGGAAGGCCTTGGGGACCTTCCTCCTCTCGGGCACTCGCTCCATCGAGTTTTTGGCCCACCAGGTTACCAACCTGTGGGCCAACTCGGTGTTGAAGCGTCGTGATGCGGTGACCGAGAAGATCTACCCGAAGGTCCCCGCTGTGGATGTCTGCAGGCTCAGACACTCCTCCATCCTTGGGGGAAGGTTGTTCGAGCCTCTTAGTTATCATTAGATATAAAATAAATAAGGTTTTCACAGAAACACTTTCGTAAGTTCTTAAGCCATATAATAAGTGAAAGTAATCAAAATAAACGTAATACACTGGCGGAGCTGTGAACAGTGGCGGGCTACGGGAAAGACTGCTTGCAATAATACCAGATAATTAAAATATGAAATGCATGCCACATGAGATTATATAAATGCTACATAGTATTCCCTAAGCTCCAATAAACGAGAATACTTGCATACATGTATTCCTAACACAATATATATGCTGAATGTGTATTAGCAATAAAGGTACATATAACAATGATACAGTAATCATATATATGGAAATAATTATAATGATAATCCATCACCTCCCCCTCCCCTTTGCGTTCAATGAGCTATATGAACGGGTATGGCGTCTCGGTGAACGCCGATACTCAGCTTGAGTGCCACTTTGCTGTTGTTGACTAGTATCAGGGACAACATCCTTCTTCTTTGGAGATTGCTGTGTCTCGTCAGGCAAATGTGAAGGAGAATGAGGTACAGGGCGTAAGAAACGGCGGTTACGCCATAATATTCTTCCTGAGGGTAACTTCACGTGGTAGTCTCGTGACCTACCGATGCCCATAATAATGCCAGTCTTATCCCATCGCTTGGAGATAGGGTCTTGGATACGGACATTATCATTGAGTTTGAGTGGTTCCAAAGGGTGTGCATGGCTGTCGTACCTTAGTTTGGCTGCTTCTGTACGTGATGCTAAACGAAGGTCATATTCATTTGCTTTTTCTTGCCATTCCTGCTTGAATGATGATGCATGGGCTGGGATGCATGATCGAAGGGCTTGGCCATATAATATCTGCGCTGGAGAAAGGCCAGCATAGTTAGGAGTATTCCGTATTTCCAATAATCCTTTGTCGAAATCTTCGGTGTCGATGTTCCCAGAAGGTGCTACTTTTAGGATAAAATGTTTGACCTTCTTCACGGCTGCTTCGGCATGGCCATTACTTTGGGGATAGTAAGGTGTGGATATCACATGTTGAACACCCCATCGGGTAAGAAAATTCTTGAATTCTGAGCTGGTGAACTGAGGTCCACCATCTGTCCTCAGCCTTACTGGAACACCTAAGTCTCGGAAGATGTGACTGAAGTGTCGTGTTGTTACTTCCGCTGTAGTATTGGTACCAAATTTTACAACTACAGGCCATCCAGATAGTCTGTCAACATACACCAGGAAAGATTTCCCAGCAACACTGAAGAAATCAGCCGATACTGATTCGAAGGGACGAGAGGGGTTTTCGTTGCATAATAGTGGTTCCTGCTGTTGGCTTGGCTGCATTATCTGACATGGCTCACAGGCATGGACAGTATTTGCTATGTCTGAATTAATACCAGGCCAATATACAGTCTGCTTAGCCCGACGCTTAGTCGCCTCCACTCCACAATGGCTGTCATGAAGGCGTCTTAAAATGCTGCGTCGCATAGCTAAGGGAATTACTATTCGGCTACCATACAGAACAAGGTCATCATCGGTATATAAATCCTCCCTTATTTTCCAATAGGGTAGTAGGTCATTGTGGAGATTGTAACGGTGACTGGGGAATCCGTTGGCAACGTTCTGGAGGAGTCTTGTGTACGAGGGGTCCTCATGTGCTGCGGTGCGAATCTCTTCCAAGATAAGATCTTGTGTATCTGATGTCTTCGCTTCTGAAATTGCATCCACAGTCTTGGCTACAACACTCCTGAGGGAAAGATGGGTTTCACTATTTAACATATCATCTTCAGGCGTTGGGTGGCTCACCGGGGAACGTGAAAGGGCATCAGGGATGCAATGTTCCTTGCCTTTACGCCATACTGCAGTGAAGATATAGGGTGAAATTTTCTCTTTCAGACGCTGAATACGTGTGTTTTCTATTGCATCCAATGTATATGTATTCAAGATGGGTATCAGAGGTCTATGGTCAGTCACCAATGTGAAATGGGGCAATCCAAGTAAGTAATGGCGACATTTATTCATAGCCCAAACTGAAGCTAAACATTCTAGCTCAATGGTGGCCCACCTAGTTTCTGCATCGGCCAAAAATCTTGAACCACACTGGACCATGCGGAAACGGCCTTCTCCATGGTCTTGTAGAAGTGCGTATCCTAAACCATATAAACGAGAAGCATCCGTTTGTAGTACGGTGGGGCAGGTAGGGTCGAAATGAGCCAGCACAGGTGGCTGAGAGAGAGCCTTTTTAACACTGGCAAATGCGGCATCATGATCTGCTGTCCACGTGAAGGATCTCTTAGGGCTCATTAGCGGCCGAAGCGGATCTGCTGCAGCTGCAAGATTGGGTGAAAATTCCGTTAATTGGTTAGTAAGGCCCATGAATGACCTTAAATCTGTCAGATTTGCTGGCTTTGGAAACTCTGATATAGCTCGAACTTTCTCCTTGTCAGCTGCAATTCCATTTTCAGATAACGTATACCCACAAAAAGATACAGTAGGGCTAGCAATAACAAACTTTTCTGCATTTAAAGTAATACCATGAGTCCTACAGCGAGACAAAACTTTGTTGAGCCTGCATAAGTGAGAATAATAATCCTTATCATATACAAGGATATCATCCACAACCTTGACACAATGTTGGACCCCTTGAAGAGCAATATCACCTCTCCTGCAGTAGGCATCTCCTGAAGCGCTGAATCCCATGGGTGAACGACGATAGCGATACCGACCGTAGGGCGTGATGAATGTTGTAAGAGCTTGGTCTTCCTCTGCTAGTGGGATCTGCCAATACCCACACAATGCATCCATAGTGGAGAAATACCTTGAATTAGGATCAATACTCCTAATTGCACTAAATGGTGATGGTGAAGGATGTGCAGGCCTTAAAACCTGTGAATTTAACTTGCTTAAATCTGTGGTGACACGAACACCACCTGTAGGTTTGGCCACGACCACTAAGGGGTGACACCATGGGGATGGCTGATCCCCAACAGGTTCAATGATCCCTTGTGCTACCATTGTCTCCAACTCGGTCTTGACGTCCTCTTGAAAAGCTAGTGGTATAAGACGTGGAGTGTAGATAGCGAAGGGTTTCACATCCTCTTTCAGGTGAATACGCATAGGTGGTCCAGTCATTGGCTTGAGTTGTGCTCCTTGATGAAACTGCTCCTTCGTCATAAGCACATCGCTATATTCCTTTAGAAAGTATTGCCTGGCTTCCTCAGGTGAGGATGTGGCTGGAGGCGGAGGAACGGACATTTTTTCACATGTATTAACTTGGCTGACTGGGACCTGACTGGTTCCTGCTGAAGTCCTGCTAAGTTTCCTCTCTTGCATTTGACGTGGGAAGTCCCAGGGAATGATCCTCAGGTGGCGGAGGGCATCATAACACAGTAATGGTGTTGGGAGAGAACTAAGAACATCAATATACCCCTTATATGAGATATCACCATAAGTCATGACGGCCTCCATTGATCCCAAGACGTTACCTTCCATGGGTGATCCATCGGCGTTGGAAAACTGCAACTCAGGGGGCGGAGACAATTCCTTGACATCAATGCCCAATGCTTGTAAGTGTTGCACTCCAAAAACAGTGGTATCTGCACCAGTATCAGGGATAACATTGATCTTCCCTGATTTACTGCCATATATGACATGTAAATTGATAGGTGGTGAGGGACAACTTAGGGGACGTAAATTAATTGAACGTATGGCTGGAGAAGATATCTTGACAGTGTTCAATTTGGTGTCCTTTAAATCTTTCGACTCCCTTAGTCCCTTTGACTTTTTCTGTGCACAACAAACATCATAGTGGCCAAATTTATGGCAAATTCGGCACTCCTTAGCCAATGCTGGACATGCGGCAGTATATGGGAAATGGCCAGTTTTAGCACAGTTCCTGCACTTGTGGGATACTGCCTTACATGTGTCACTATTATGCTGTTGACCACAATTCTTGCATCTGCTACTTGAAGAAGTTTTCTCTTGCTGATGAATTTTCTTAGGTTGCTCCGGTTTTGCAAATGCCTTCTTTAACTTCTTGTAGTTTGACACGGCACGCACTGAAGTCTGTGGAGCTTTAAGCTCCGTCGTTGTCTTCTTTGCAGCCTCAAAAGCCCTGCAAGTCAGCTTCACTTCCTCAAGTGTTGTTGTTGTAGGCATGCTAATGAGCTTCTTGGTGAGTTCTTCATTCCTTATGCCAACCAAAATAGCATGTTTCATTTGGGCCTCCACACAGTTAACGCCTTTACATAAATCAACCTCCTCTGAGAGCTGTTGTAAACGAACGAAAAAATCTGTTAATGACTCGCCTTCTGCTTGCTTGCATTGAGTAAAAGCTAACCGACGAAGTGCTTCATTCTGCTGACCCTTTATATAAGTTTCGATATGAGATAAAACATCATCCAAAAGCATAGTTGAGTCTGGTGGAATACCCAAATTGTGTTCTAATAAGCGTCTCATCTCAACACTGAGACATGCCCTTAGCTGTATCAACTGCTTAGGTTGAGGTAAATTATCCAAATCTACCATAACAGCATAATCCTTCCATCTCTGCTTCCATTCTGTGTATTGCCTATAAGTAACATCATGGGTTAATGGTGGAGGCAAATTTACTGTCACCTTAGGTGTCTGCACAGCTGAATTAGGCACTTGGAGAACACTTGCAGACGATGGTGCTGGGGTAGGGGGCCCTATACCACTTGCTTGGGGTAGGGTATGCCTGGGACCAGTCATAGCTTCAATTAATGCTTTGAATTCTTCCTGATGTCTGACATTGTCTTCTTTTCTTCTTTCTTCATCCTGTTTTCTTCTTTCTTCATCTTTTTTATCCATGTATTCAAACATTTTGCTGATTAAATCCATGGTTGAAGGGGTTGATGAAGGAGAAATAGATCTTGAATGCGTTGGAGATGACGTCATGTCAGTTGGCGTTGGGGATGATGGGGGAGAAACCTCAGAAGTCTTTGGTCTCCTTCCTTTATCGTGTTTCGGCGGCATAAATAGAAAAATCTCACGAAATCAAAGAGAAAATATCACTCAATGCCGTCAGTGGTAACGTCACAATGACGTCACAAACAGTAGCCAATCACCGAGTACAATAGCTCGAGGCAACAGAGCTATGCGGTATCTGGTAACACTGTGACTGCCGTGGCTGTTGCATGCACAGCGAGTGCCGTTAGTCTCCCCTCGAACGCAGCTGAGTATGAATGTGACGCTCTTGTTCCGGCCTCTGCATATGGCCGACGCACATTAGCCTTAATCTCAGATTGCTAGAATAAACACAGCCCTATATAGAGTCACTGTAATCACAAAACAAAGTCACTGCCAGTGTATAAATCCAAACGAAGTTATGGTTCACAACTGCTAACGAACTTGGTTACGATGAACACAAACACTTCTTGCATTGTCCAGGCCGGTTGAAGAAGTTCACTAAATGATCAAAATTCACTTATGGCAAATCAATCACTGCGCCATCTTAGTTATCATTAGATATAAAATAAATAAGGTTTTCACAGAAACACTTTCGTAAGTTCTTAAGCCATATAATAAGTGAAAGTAATCAAAATAAACGTAATACACTGGCGGAGCTGTGAACAGTGGCGGGCTACGGGAAAGACTGCTTGCAATAATACCAGATAATTAAAATATGAAATGCATGCCACATGAGATTATATAAATGCTACATAGTATTCCCTAAGCTCCAATAAACGAGAATACTTGCATACATGTATTCCTAACACAATATATATGCTGAATGTGTATTAGCAATAAAGGTACATATAACAATGATACAGTAATCATATATATGGAAATAATTATAATGATAATCCATCAGAGCCCAAGGACATGGAACGCACAGCTGAGAGGTGAAGGAAGTCTAGCCAAGACTCGCTCCTCCAAAGGGCCCTCGCATCTCGGCCCTACAAGCCTCCAGCTCCGCAGCAACATCAGCAGCAGCCTTGCAGGACACCGAAGCAGGCTCCGGCAGCTAAGACAAAGGTGTTTAAGCCTCAGCCCTTTCCTGTCAAGGACAAGAGGGGCGGTAAGGCCTCCAGGGGAGGCAAAACTCATAGAGGGAGCGGCCGTGGCCGTAAACGCTAGGAGTGGCAGTCCCCCCGCGTGTCCACCTGTGGGGGGATGCCTTCAAAGTTGCGTGCACAGGTGGCAGCAACATGGGGCCGATTCTTGGACGGTCTCCGTGATCGGCCAAGGTTATCGCGTCCCATTCACGACATCTCAACCTCCCCTGACAGCAAATCCAGTGTCATTGAGCTCCTATGCCATGGGATCGGCAAAGGGGCTAGCCCTTCGGGCAGAAGTCGCGACCATGCTCAAGAATGATGCTCACCAGGAGGTCGTCGACGGCTCCCCAGGCTTCTTCAGTCGACTCTTTCTTGTAAAGAAGGCGTCTGGAGGCTGGAGACCCGTCATCGACCTCTCGGCGCTGAACAAGTTTGTCAAGCAAACTCCATTCAGCATGGAGACAGCGGACACGGTCAGACTTGCAGTGAGACCACAAGACTTCATGTGTACACTGGATCTAAAGGACACGTACTTCCAGATCCCAATCCATCCGTCTTCCTGGAAGTACTTGAGATTCAGCCTAGACAACAAGACCTACCAGTTCAAGGTACTGTGCTTCGGTCTCTCCACAGCACCTCAGGTGTTCACCAGAGTGTTTACCCTGATTTCGTCATGGGCGCACAGGAACAGCATCCGTCTCCTCCGATATCTGGACGACTGGCTGATCCTGGCAAACTCGGAGTCGACCCTTCTTCAGCACCGAGACAGGCTTCTGGGACTTTGCCAAGATCTGGGGATCATGGTAAATCTCGAGAAGTCCTCTCTGCAGCTGTCCCAGCGACTGGTTTATCTAGGCATGTTATTAGACACCAATCTCCACAAAGCCTTTCCATCAGACGACAGGATAGCAAGGCTGAGGAGGGTGGCAGAACCCTTCCTCAGACGGGAAGAGCTTCCAGCCCAATCATGGTTGCGTCTCTTGGGTCACCTAGCCTCCCTGGCCCGTCTGGTCCCGAACGGTCGCCTCAGGATAAGATCCCTGCAATGGCGGCTCAAGTCCCGGTGGAGTCAAGGCTCCGACTCCCCGGACTTTCTGGTCCCGATAGGACCCACAGAACAGGCGGACCTGCGGTGGTGGCTGATCGACGAGAACCTATGAAAGGGAGTGGATCTTCTCGTCCTTCCCCCGGACTTGACGCTGTTCTCGGACGCGTCAAAAGAAGGGTGGGGGGCCCACATTCTGAATCAGAGGACCTCAGGCCTTTGGTCGGAATCAGAAAAGTACCTGCACATCAACCTGCTAGAGATGAAGGCCGTATACCTGGCTCTTCAACAGTTCCAATGGACCCTGGCGGGCCACTCTGTGGTGGTGATGAGCGACAACACCACAGTAGTGGCTTATATCAACAAGCAGGGAGGTACTTTTTCACAGCAGCTATCCCATCTTGCGGTAGAGATTCTGAGGTGGGCCGAAGTCCACTCGATAACACTATCAGCTCGCTTCATTCCTGGCAAGAGGAATGTGCTCGCCGACAGTCTGAGCAGGGCTTCGCAGATAGTGAGTACCGAGTGGTCTTTGGATCCTCAGATAGCCAACAAAGTCTTGACTTTGTGGGATTCCCCGACAGTGGACCTGTTCGCGACAGCCTTGAATTTCAAGCTGCCGCTGTACTGCTCCCCAGTCCTGGACCCCAAGGCTCTCTGGCAAGATGCTTTCCAACAACGGTGGGACAACATCGACGTTTACGCCTTCCCACCGTTCTGTCTGATGAGAAGGGTGCTCAACAGGACCAGACTATCAGTCAACCTCTCTATGACCCTGATAGCTCCGCTATGGCATCACGCGGAATGGTTCCCGGACCTTCTGCAGCTCCTGACGGAGCTTCCGAGAGAACTTCCCCCACGACACGAGCTACTCAGACAACCACATTGCAACATCTTCCACAAAGCCGTAGCCTCGCTTCGGCTTCATGCCTGGAGACTATCCAGCGTCTCCTCATGGAGAGAGACTTTTCACAACAGATTGCAGAGAGAATGTCTCGCCACCTGCGAAAGTCCTCTGCGGGAGTCTACCAGGCGAAGTGGAGAGTCTTCTGTGGTTGGTGTCGTGGGAGGGGTATCCCTCCACTCGATGCCTCTATTCCAGCAATAGCGGAGTTTCTCGTTTATTTGCGGGAGGAAATGCGCCTTTCGGTCTCGGCGGTGAAAGGCTATCGCTCAGCCTTAAGCCTGGCCTTTAGGCTGAAAGGAGTGGACATTTCTTCCTCGCTAGAACTCTCTCTACTCATACGTAGCTATGAGCTTACCTGCCCTCAGTCGGAAGTGAGACCTCCTCCATGGAACGTGGTTCGGGTTCTCAGGGCTCTTAAGAGAACTCCCTTCGAACCATTACGCCAGGCCTCTGATCGCCACCTGACTTGGAAGACGGCTTTCCTACTCGCGTTGGCCTCTGCCAAACGAGTTAGTGAACTTCATGGTCTCTCGTACGACATCGCCCATTCAAGGGGATGGGGGGAGGTAACGTTCAGGTTCGTCCCTGAGTTTGTTGCCAAGACTCAGAACCCTGGAGTGCCGGACCCACGGTTCGACTCTTTCAGGGTCACGAGTCTCCGTTCTGTAACAAGTGACCCAGACCATCTGCTACTATGCCCAGTGAGGAGTCTGAGGCGTTACTTGAAGAGGACAGCTGAAGTTCGTCCCCGCGTGCAAGCGCTGTTTGTTAGCACTGGCAGGACGAAGAGGAGGGTCACCAAGAACACCATCTCGGCTTGGATTCGAAGGGTCATCCACCACGCCTTGAATCCTGACCCTCCTCCGTCACGTCGCCCTAGGGCACATGACGTCAGGGGCATCGCTACGTCCCTGGCCTTCAAGAGAAACTTCTCTGTGACGCAGGTACTACAAGCTGGGGTCTGGAAGCGTCAGACGACCTTCACAGCCCACTACCTGCAGGACGTGACCCACAGGAGCCTCGATACTTTTTCTATCGGCCCTGTGGTGGCTGCACAACAGCTGGTCTAACTTCAGGCTCCTTAATGGACAAGTAGCAGAAGGTTGAGGGCGTTGTTACCCGGTTTTAGTCTGCGTGAATGAAAGAGTATGTCTGACCCTTACTTCTTTCTTCATTCTCCCCTCTTTTGGGGAAAGCAGCATCCTGGTCTCCGCATAGCTGACCTCAACTTCTGCAGGTAAACCATGCTCCCTTGTGTTCCTAGTATTATTTAATACTGTCGCGTCCCGATACCCTGACGAGGTGGTATTGGGAACATCCTAGCCTAGATTCCCATCTAAAGGACTCCAGGTCAACTTCCTAGGACGAGTCACGCTCTATTCCTCCACACACGACTTATGTAGGCCACACGTTCCTTGCGGAGCAAGATACTTGTGAGGCGCAGGGACTCTTTTCCTCGAGTGCTGCTCACTCGGAGTTTGAGTCCCCGGGTAAGCCAAAGCCAGTAAGGCTAGGGACTTTCCGCCCTTCCTAAGGGGTAAGTCACCCAATGTAAATAGCATGGTTTGTATTTCGGTTACGGAACGAATGACAAATTCGGAGATAATTTGTATTTTTCCTAACCATACAAACCTTAGCTATTTACACATATTTGCCCGCCAGCCCTGTCCCCCAAGACAAATCCTACCTCTAAGTGAAGTGAGACAACTCACCAGTGTGTGGGGGGGAGGGGTAGTAATCTACCCCTTGCCCTACCCCCTTGCTAACTAGCACGGGGGTAGTTAACCCTCGTTAAAATTCTATTGGCTCGTCAATTTCAACTACACCGCAAGTAAACCCCCCCAATGTAAATAGCTAAGGTTTGTATGGTTAGGAAAAATACAAATTATCTCCGAATTTGTCATATTTATGTACAAATCAGCAATATATACAGTATTATAGCCCAGCGGCATAGTAAGAAATATGAAACCAATTGTTCAAATTGTTCTAAAAGCACCAAAATTGGCACACATGTGGATTAATACATTCTGAACAATTTTGGATATGGAGGCATTCAAGATTCTCCCCGTAGCACATTTGGCGGCCATTTTTCAAAATGGCCGCTATTTACCGTTAGCGTCATTGAATATGTACCATAATTTGTCTTTTTGTGGATGCTAAAGGTGATAAGTGTGCTAGAGGTGATAAGTATTGTACAATTACACATACTTCTGTGCTTACCAAATAATTTGGCTACCATTTCACAAGAAAATGAATTTTACTTTGCAGCGGCAGCGTTGGTGGCAGTGACGGCGGCTGCAGTAATAGTATAGTGTTGATAGTCATGGTGCTTGTAGTAGTAACTTGTGGTAACATGGTGGTGTTTTGTGTCTTTGCAGGTGAGGCAGCAGCAGCACCACCTGACATCAGAGACGCGTTGTTCCAGACTGCAGCCATGGCAAAGAAGTTCCAACTGGTCGATACTTTTGAGCAACGTACTCCCACAACACCTCCTGAGACAAACTGGAAGCTGTGTCTTGTATGTCAAGAGGAGACAACAGAGTCACTTGTCTGCCCAGTACTGTCTAAACGCCGAGACCCTGGGAGTGGATACACGACAATGGCTGCAAACTTGGTCAAATTTGATGAACTCGGAGAACTGCCAAGAACTGTTCAGTTACAGAGACTAGATGAAGGACAAGGTGTTGAGGCGACAATGGTTGCCCACCAGGCCAAGTGGCATAAAACATGTATGCTCAAATACAATAACACAATGCTACGAAGAGCAGAGAAGAGACGCATCGCAAGCAGCTCAGCATTTGATAGTACTGACAATGTCCAGGCCAAGCGCGCCAGAACACACTCTTCAGAAGCCACTACCAGCGGCACCTCCTGCTTTTTCTGTGGAAAGTCTGGCACAGAGACCCTACATGAAGTAACAACCTTCCAGGTGGACACACGCGTACGGAAGTGTGCAGCGCAAGTTGGGGACAATGAACTCATAGCCAGGCTCAGCATGGGTGATATGGTGGCTCTGGAGGCCAAGTACCATTCCAAGTGTTTGTTGGCTCTTTACTATCGTGCAAAGACCACTGTAGAAGCCGAGCAGAAAACTGACCATGAAGGTGTAATGTCAAGAATCGTACTGGCTGAACTGGTCCTGTATATCGAGGAAACCCACCTAGAAGAGGGCACCACCCCAGTCTTCAGACTCGCAGAACTTGTAAAGCTATACACAACAAGAATGGAACAGCTCGGGGTTGTTTTGTGCCAGAAAGTTAATAGCACAAGGCTGAAAGAGCGCCTGTTAGCCCAGATACCAGGCCTGAGATCCCACAGCAAAGGCCGAGATGTTTTACTAGCGTTTGATGAAGACATTGGTGAAGCGCTAGGCAAAGCCTGCGAGCAAGACTGTGACACTGAGGCAGTTCACCTTGCGCGTGCTGCACAGATAGTTCGTCGATATATGTTTGAAGACACTTACCAATTCCGTGGATCATTCCCGGGCGGCTGTCAGGAGGACTCTGTGCCAAACGTACTAGTTGCAATGGTAAATATGGTGCTGGATGGCCCCACCATCAAGAATCAAAGCCATTCCTCTTCAACACAAGCAGCTCTTTCCATTGCGCAGCTTCTCAAGTTCAACAGTGTCAAGCAAAGTCGGAAGCAGGGAGCAACCAAGACACAGGAGCCTCCAGCTGTCAGACACAGTACGTCTCAAGAAACTCCTCTTCCAACCTATGTTGGGCTGATGCTGTATGCTGAAACACGCAAGAGAGGACTTGTGGACAAGCTCTTCTCTCTGGGCCTAAGCATCTCATATGACAGAGTCCTACGTCTTTCTGCCCAGATGGGAAACAGCGTGTGTCAGCTGTACCGCATAGAGGAAGTGGTCTGCCCGCCTACCCTGCGTAGCAATGTGTTCACAACTGCGGCTGTGGACAACATTGACCACAACCCAAGTGCCACCACAGCCAAGAATTCATTCCATGGAACAGGAATCTCGCTTTTTCAACACCCAACGTTTGCAGATGAGGGAGTGGATCGTAGCATTGCTCTCACTGGGCGTGATACTGGATCAAAGACGGTTGAGCCTCTACCAGAATATTACACGGATGTACGTCCTGTTGCTTCTTCTGTCAAAGGGCAAATGATCCCAGCTACTTCTGTGACCTCTCTTAGACGCCACAACTGTGAGCAGCACATAGAAGATGAGTATATGTGGCTGGAGAACACGAGAAGTGTTCTCAAAGATGATGTTGAGGCCTGTGAAAACACATCATGGGCTGCATACCATGCAAGGCACCAAGATCCAAAGCAACCAGTCATCACACCAACGTCCCTGCTTCCCTTGTTCCAGGAGAGTGCTCACACTGTGGCAATGATCAGACACTCTATTGATGTAGTCAGGAGTGCAGTTAAACATCTCAACCCAGGCCAAACTCCAGTTCTGACTTGCGACCAGCCACTATTCACTCTAGCAAAACAGATCCAGTGGAAGTGGCCAAACACATATGGAGAAGACCAACTGGTGGTGATGTTTGGGGGGTTGCATATTGAGATGACGGCACTGAAGACCCTGGGTGACTGGTTGCAGGGAAGTGGGTGGACCCAAGCACTGGTACAAGCAGAGATCACAACTGAAGGAATAGCAGACTCATTTCTTCGAGCAGCTCACGTCACACGCACCAGAAGAGCACACCAAGTCAGAGCGGCTGCGTTGTATAATCTCCAACGGCGTGCCTATGACAAGTACAGCACCACCAATACAGAAGATGATGAGCACCCTGAAAGCTTCGAAGACTGGTGCAGTCAGAGAGAACAGAGTTATCCGCAGTTTCAGTACTGGTCAACAGTCTTGGCACTGGAGCTGTCCACTCTGATCTATGTGCGATCTCTGAGAGAAGCCAATTTTAGCATGTACGTGGATGCTCTGACAGAACTGGCTCCGTGGTTCTTCGCACTAGACCACACGAACTATGCCCGATGGATACCAGTGCATCTACGGGACATGGCAGAACTGGCAAACAAACATCCAGACGTCTTCACAGAGTTTAGCAAGGGACACTTCACAGTCCAGAAGACCAAGAGGATCTTTTCAGCAATCCCTCTTGACCAAGGACATGAGCAGAACAACGCGTATGTCAAGGGTGATGGAGGAGCCATCGGCCTCACAGACAATCCAACTGCACTGAGGCGCTGGATGGTTGCCGGACCGGAGGTTGCTAGAGTGATTGTGGAATTTGACGACTTCAATCTGCATCCACACGATCAAGAGGAGACACGTCACCACGAAGAGACACCAAGTGTGCAGAACACTTTTGCCAGAGATGTGCGCTCACTCGTGGCCGTCATTGAAGAGCTGGGCAACCCTTTCGAGGAGGACAGTCAGGACTTGCTGGTGCTCGACACAAAGGAGATCGCAGACCCTGCAGTCATAGAAACAGTCCGTAACGCCAAGCAGATTGGCCAAGACCAGTTTGAAGCATTCTCAAAGGAATGCATCGTGGACAGAACCAAGTCCATTGAGGTGGCAATCCACCGGAACAAGCTACCACTGTTTGCGACCAAGAGAGGACCCAATATACCCAAAGGAAAAGAACAGGTCAAATCTCTGAAGAATGATGTTGCGCTCTTCGCACGATTATATATCGGCTGCCAGACCCGTGATGGGAATCTAGAAGAGTTCTTCAGGCATGAAAATCAGCAATGCCCTCCAGCTTTATCTGACGGAGGGAGACTGTACCTAGGGAGCAAGAGTGACTTGCTGGTGTGCCTTGAAGGCCATGCTGAGCCTCAGTTTGAAGCTCCTACTGTCACTGCTGTTGTCCTCGATGGAGCAGTAATCGTACAGATGTTGAAGCCGGGTACTGCCAACACGTTCGAGGAATATGCACAGCAAGTGTTCATCCCATACGTTGTACAACGTTTCCAACATGTATCATGTCTTGACCTTGTGTGGGACAGCTACAGAGCAGATTCCCTGAAGGCATCAACCAGAGAACAGCGTGGAAAGGGAGTACGTCGGCGTGTTGTCGACTCAGCAGTCATACCAGGAAATTGGCAAAGTTTCCTGCGAGTTGATAGCAACAAAGTGGAGCTCTTCAGCTACCTCTCCACCATGCTTGCAGAGTCCTTTCAAGAAGAAGGCAAGGAACTGGTCGTCACTGATGGGGAGCAGGTGATCTGTGTTCCACAGCAAGAGGATGTCAACTCACTCGCACCATGCAACCAAGAAGAGGCAGACACCCGCATGATGCTACATGTAGCACATGCTGCACAACATGGTCACCACCAGATACAGGTTCGAACAGTAGACAGTGACGTCGTGGTCCTAGCAGTGATGGTAGTCCAGAAACTACCAGCTGGAGACGAACTCTGGGTAGCCTTTGGGACAGGCAAGAACTACCGCTACATTGCAGCCCATGAAATAGCTTCCTCCCTTGGTCCAGAGAAGGCATGTGCTCTTCCAATGTTTCATGCCATCACAGGGTGTGATACTGTGTCAGCCTTCGTCGGACATGGGAAGAAATCTGCCTGGGCAACATGGAACACGCTGCCAGAACTCACTGATGCCCTGCTGAGTCTGGCAAATGCACCCACAAGCATCCAAGAGGATACAATGCATGTCATCGAGAGGTTTGTCATACTCCTGTATGACCGCACAAGCAAATGCAAGGACGTCAACAAGGCGAGAAAGCAGCTCTTTGCAAAGACGAACTCTGTTCAGAACATCCCGCCAACCTACGCTGCTCTGGAGCAGCATGTGAAGAGATCTGCCCTTCAGGGTGGTCATGTCTGGGGCCAGGCATTGGTACCAACGCCCGTGCTCCCTCCACCAACAGACTGGGGCTGGCATCGGAGTGATGATGGGCTCTACACACCACTCTGGACCACACTCCCTGAGGCATCCAAGGCCTGCTATGAGCTGGTGTCTTGCGGATGCAAGAAAGGCTGCAAAAACCGCTGCAAGTGCAAGAACGCTTCACTGCAATGCACTGGTCTATGTTTCTGTGAAGGCGAATGCCAGTAGATTGGGACAGAAAACTTGCTAACCAACATTATGATCTGTAGACATTCATAATTCTGGTGACCAGATTTGAAAAGTTCGGAATCATAATTAACATAGTGTGGCAAAATCTACGTTATTGTATTACATGTATGTACTGCAGGATTACACAAGTACTGTGCCTAGAGACTGGGCTTTTGGTCGACTATATAACTACAATCTGACCATACTGTAAACTTCCCGTACTCTGTGTATTATTTTGACTAGCAATTTTGCCAGCAATTTGAAATAAAAAAGCAACTTGAGCAATTAAAGTGTGTTCCTGAAATCAGGTACTGGTTATTAGAGGTATTATGTCATTGAGTATTGAAATCTTCATCAAATGTCCACTTTTTCCACAAAATGGCGGCCAGTTTGGGGGCCATTTTTGAGAAGATTCATCTAAATATCTGTTAAACATTTATTGATGTTAATTCTGATGTAAAAAAAGGGAATTTTGGCCCATCTAGCACCAAACTAACGACACATAATGAAGTCTATGTAATGACGCTAATGTTAAATGGCGGCCATTTTGAACAATGGCCGCCATATCTTCCTAAGGGCTAATCTTGAATGCCTCCATATCCAAAAATGTTTAGAATATATTAATCTACATGTGTGCCAATTTTGGTGCTTTTAGACCAATTTGAACAATTGGTCTGCTATGCCGCTGTACTATTAGAAAAATTAAGGAAGTCTTTGAACCCTATGAAATTAGAAGTCCTCAAACTTTAAAAATGATACACGAGTAATAATGTACAGTATGTACTGGCATTTTTGCAGCTAGAAAACTTGTCTTAGTTTTACTGAAAAAGATACTGATACTAGGTAAGTTGGTAATGCCTATGTTAATAGAATGTGAATGCAATTTTTTTTTTTCAATATTAATCTTACCCGATAATCATGTAGCTGTCAACTCCGTTGCCCGACAGAATTCTACGGAAGGGATACGCCAGCGATCGCTATACAAGAGGGGGGTGTACTCACCAGCGCCACCTGTGGCCAGGTACTGCAGTACTTCTTGTTGACACCACCTCAATTTTTCCTCTGTCGTGCCTCCGGCTAGACCTACATGGATACGCTGTTGATTCTGGAGTTTTTGCTCACGATTTGGTGATGTATTTGCTCTAGAGTTTAGCTTTCGCTATTCAGGAAGTTTTATCATTAGCTTAGCTAGCTTTTGGAATTAATTTGATTAATTATGGTGACGAAGAGAGTATGAACTCTCTTTCACTTTTAAATGGCCGACCCTTCCCTTAGACGGAAGTGTTGGTGTCTAAGAGAGTATAGACTCTCTTTCTTAATTTTGCTTAACAAAAGTTATAGATTTATTTTATATCTCTCCGCCTTTTATAGGCCTCTTCGATTAACTTCCTTTTATTATAAACTTATTAAAATTAATTTTTATATTTGTTTATATTCGACCTTTCCTAATAGTAGGCGGTCTTTTCTTGGTACCGAAGTTAATTAACATTGAGCCCGTCATTTCGGTTTTTCCTGTTAACATATTATGCTATTTTAATGTTTTTGAAAGAATTTCTTTGATAGTCTCGTACTGTTTTCAAAGTTGAACTAACGTTTTGTTTTGTCTCTGCAGTTGTTGACGTTCAGAACGTTCAACTTGCGCTCTATCGTTACGATAGAGAGAGAATTTTCACGGTGTCACGTTGCAGTAAGAGTAAACCGTTTCTAGCGTTTTGTTCATTCTTTCTTAGCTTAATGGTTTTAATTCTAATAAAGGAACTTTTTATTTGGGAAATCTTTCAGTTTTTTTCCTTTAACAATAGTATGTTTTAACGATATATATGATTGGGCTCTTCTCTCAGGTTCTAAGTCAAGAGAGAGAGAGAGAGAGAGATAGAGACGGAGGGAGAGAGAGGAGGATAAACGTTTCGTTCGAGCGAGTAACGTTGTTATCGTTTTTGCTCTTCTCCCTAGTCTCTTTAGGGGAAGAAGGTAAACGTTTCTAGAGTTTTATTCTTGTTCTCAAGCTTTATGCGGTGAGAGATTTTAAACGTAGTTTATTTGATCTAGTGTTTAGTCTCTTTCCAGCCACTGAATTATTTATCTTTCATTAGATTTTTTCTGTTACATTGTAATTCTGTTTTCGCAATTACTAACTTTTAAGGAAGGATAGAATTGCGTGTTTCAGGTACAAACCACTTAAAGTTTCGAGTTCAGTGAAATAAGTGCAAACAGAAAATCAAAAGTGATAAGTGATAAGCGCAAAGTGTTACAGTGTTGCGTTCGAGGGTTCGTCTGTTCGTGCCAGTTGTTCGCCTAGTCTGGGACCTCTTACAAGCTCCCAAGCCCAGGGGAGAAGTAATGTCGAAGGACTTATGGGTTCAGCAGGCCTTGATCGACGAACAGACGTTTTTTCCCTCCGTGGTTTCGGGTGTATCTACACACGTTGCCGACGTGATCACCCCACCCACACAAAGACGAGAGAGCCCATTTATTCCTCGTCTGCGGAAGAGGTTTCTCGCAGAAACCATGGACCATCTTGCAGCTTTTAAGTGCAAGTCGGTCCCTTCCGCGCAAGTCCAACTCCTAGGTGGTGCCATTAGCACTGGGTCAGTTCGGACTTGCTGCAGTACGACAACTGCACACCTCCCAGAGAGGCAAGGTGGTATCGCAACAGGCAGTAGCTCCGTCTGTTGCCGCACCAGCTGTTTTAGACCCTCAGTCTCAACGGACAGTAGCTCCGTTTGTTGTTGTCTTTCTTAAACTCTAGTGGTCTATGCTGCAGACAATGCAGTCTCAGCTTGCGGTGTTGATGCAGGAGTTTCAGGCAGAGAAGGTTAATACACCTCCTCCTGCGAACGCTCCTCCTCCTCTGCGCAGTACAATCTGCCAGACGTATGAGGTTGAGGTTCCTCAAGCTACCTCCATGCGTGAGCTGCCGCGTTGGGAGTTGCCAGATACCAGCGCTGTGCAGCAACCTCCACTTTCCTTGAGGCAGGAGCCTCTTACCACGCAGCAACCTCCTCAACAATGGGGGCAGGAGCCTTATGCCTTACAACCTCCTCTACCCTTGAGGCAGGAGTATCTTGCATTACAACCACCCTCGAGGCAGCAACCTCTTGAGGTACGACAACCTCTACCATCCTTGAGGCAGCCACCTCAACTCTCGCAGCAACCACCTCCACTTTCCTCGAGGCGAGAACCTCAACTCTCGAGGCAAGCACCTCAAGAACCTCAACTCGTGAGTCAAGAGCCTCTCTCTGCGCAGCCACCTCAACCCTTGAGGCAAGCGCAACTCTTGAGGCAGGAACCTCATGCTATGAGTCAGCCACCTCAACGCATGCATCTGCCACTTTCTCCTCAGCTTGAGCCTCTTCCCATTCAACTTGAACCGCAGTCTATGCATGAGCCTCTCTCTGCGCAGCTACCCCCTCAACCCTTGAGGCAGACGCAACTCTTGAGGCAGGAACCTCACAGGAGCCTCCATGAGGCAGGAGCCTCATGCTATGCGGCATCCTCCTCAACCCATGAGGCAGGAGCCTCATGCTATGCGACATCCTATGGGCTCTCGTGGCATGGTTGGTTTCGACCTGGCCTTTCATTAGAAGGGGCTAGTGTTCGATCCCAAGTATGAGGTAGAAATTTATTTCTATTTGAACACGATTTTGTGTTGATATTTATCCATATTGACTCATTAGAGGTAATTTGAATGAATTACTACCAATTGTGTCACGTGGTGGCCCGGGGAAATCTGGTAAAACTCTCTGGTAAAGAGACTGATGTCTCACCAGGTAATCCTCGGACAGCTAGATTAGTGTCAGGTTCAGATTTCTTTTAAGCAGCATGAGCCTCATCCCATGCAGCATGAGCCTCATCCCATGCATAAGCCACACGCCATGCAACATGCTCTGCTTACCTTACAGCATGCTCTACATACAGCATGCTCTGCATACAGCATGCTCTGCATACCTTACCGCATGCTTCTCAGTCACACATCTTTGGTTGTTGCCAACTCACTAGACTGTCAAGCAGTTTCATAACGTTGCCTTCTAGTCTGCTGCTTTTGCACCAGTGAAACCCTCACTGAGAGAACTTAGCTTTTCTCGGATATGGTCCCTGTAGATGAGAAAGTGCTATTCTCCCTCCTTCTGATATTCCCTTGAGGACTCTGTCATTTGGAGAGGAGCCTTTAGCTGCGTAGCCTCCTATGGACTTTTATTTGAGCATAACATGATTCCAGGGAAGGTAATGGTTCCACTTCAGTCGCTAACCCCGTCTGTTACCACACCTGCTCCCATAGACCTTGAGCTGTGTTGCAAGACATGCAGTCCAAGCTTAGTCCTTGTTAGAGGATTTTTTGTTTACGGAGTCAGTGTGTCACTGGGAAGACGTTCAACAACCAGCAGAAGTGACTTGTTGTGACGCAGTGCGGCAACCTCAGCAACCCGATAAGGAGTTGTCTGTACGACCCAGACAGTCTAGACAGCTTCGGGTTGTCACTGTACTTCCTCGCTTCCCCATGGTTGACAGTTCACAGACTGTGCAGCAGTACCATGATCTTGTGTCCGGCTCCGTCAGACGACTGGCTTTTAAGAGCTCCCACAAGTCGTCGCTGTCTGGAGATTCTCAGATGGACTATGGATCTGACCAAGGAACTGGGCCTCCTGGTCAATTTTGAGGAGTCCCAGCTCGTCCCATCCCAGACCATTGTCTACCTGGGTATGGATCTTCAGAGTCGAGCTTTTCGGGCTTTTCCGTCGGCCCCAAGGATCTTCCAAGCCCTAGAATGCATCCAGAGCATGCTGAGAAGGAACCGATGCTCAGTCAGGTAGTGGATGAGTCTAACAGGGACACTTTCATCGCTGGCCCTGTTCATCGTGTTAGGGAGACTCCACCTCCGCCCCCTTCAGTATCATCTAGCTGCTCACTGGATAAAGGACATGACGCTAGAGACGGTCTCAGTTCCTGTTTCCGAAGAGAGGAGGTCTACTCTCGCGTGGTGTAAGAACAGCTTTCTTCTCAAGGAAGTCTACCTTTGGCTGTTCAGAAACCCGACCGCCGTCTCCTCTCGGACGCATCAGACACGGGCTGGGGTGCGACTTTGGACGGACAGGAATGCTCGGGAACATGGAATCAGGAGCAAAGGACACTTCACATCAATTGCAAGGAGTTATTGGCGGTTCATCTGGCCTTGATAAACTTCAAGTCCCTCCAGCTTAACAAGGTGGTGGAGGTGGACTCTGACAACACCACAGCCTTGGCTTACATCTCCAAGCAGGGAGGGACTCATTCGTGGAAGTTGTTCTAGATCGCAAGGGACCTCCTCATCTGGTCAAAAGATCGAAAGCTCACGCTGGTAACGAGGTTCATTCAGGGCGATATGAATGTCATGGCAGATCGCCTCAGCCGGAAGGGTCAGGTCATCCCCACAGAGTGGACCCTTCACAAGAATGTTTGCAGCAGACTTTGGGCCCTGTGGGGTCAGCCAACCATAGATCTGTTCGCTACCTCGATAACCTAGAGACTCCCGTTGTATTGTTCTCCGATTCCAGACCCAGCAGCAGTTCACGTGGATGCTTTTCTGCTGGATTGGTCCCATCTCGACCTGTATGCATTCCCGCCGTTCAAGATTGTCAACAGGGTACTTCAGAAGTTCTCCTCTCGCAAAGGGACACGGCTGACGTTGGTTGGCTCCGCTCTGGCCCGCGAGAGAATGGTTCATAGAGGTACTGCAATGGCTGGTCGACATTCCCAGGACTCTTCCTCTAGGAGTGGACCTTCTACGTCAACCTCACGTAAAGAAGGTACACCCAAACCTCCACGCTCTTCGTCTGACTGCCTTCAGACTTTCGAAAGACTCTCAAGAGCTAGGGGCTTTTCGAAGGAGGCAGCCAGAGCGATTGCCAGAGCAAGGAGAACATCCACTCTCAGAGTCTATCAGTCTCAAGGGGAAGTCTTCCGAAGCTGGTACAAGGCCAATGCAGTTTCCTCAACCAGTACCACTGTAACCCAGATTGCTGACTTCCTGTTACATCTAAGGAACGTAAGATCCCTTTCAGCTCCTACGATCAAGGGTTACAGAAGTATGTTGGCAGCGGTTTTCCGCCACAGAGGCTTGGATCTTTCCACCAACAAAGATCTACAGGACCTCCCTAGGTCTTTTGAGACCTCAAAGGAACGTCGGTTGTCCACTCCAGGCTGGAATCTAGACGTGGTCCTAAGGTTCCTTATGTCATCAAGATTTGAACCTCTCCATCAGCCTCTTTTTAGGACCTCACATTAAAAACTCTTTTCCTC
Source organism: Palaemon carinicauda (assembly GCF_036898095.1). Lineage (NCBI taxonomy): Eukaryota > Metazoa > Arthropoda > Malacostraca > Decapoda > Palaemonidae > Palaemon > Palaemon carinicauda. Next base: position 64,954,218 of record NC_090759.1, read on the forward strand.
GTGTGCTTGACAACAGCTAAAAGGGTAAGTGAGATCCACGCCTTCAGCAGGAACATAGTTTTCACATCTGAAACGGCTACATGTTCCTTGCAGCTCGGTTTTTGCTAAAACGAGCTTCCTTCACGTCCTTGGCCTAAGTCGTTCGAGATCCCAAGCCTGTCCAACTTGGTGGGGAATGAACTGGAGAGAGTACTTTGCCCAGTTAGAGCTCTTAGGTACTTTCTAAAAGGTCTTAACCTTTACGAGGACAATCAGAAGCCTTATGGTGTGCTATCAAGAAGCCTTCTTTTCCAAGGTCTAAGAACTCAGTTTCTTACTTTTCAGGCTTCTGATTAGGGAAGCACATTCTCATCTGAAGGAAGAAGACCTTGCTTTGCTGAAGGTAAGGACACATGAAGTGAGAGCTGTGGCTACTTCAGTGGCCTTCAAACAGAACCGTTCTCTGCAGAGTGTTATGGATGCAACCTATTGGAGAAGCAAGTCAGTGTTCGCATCATTCTATCTCAAAGATGTCCAGTCTCTTTACGAGTACTGCTACACCCTGGGACCATTCGTAGCAACGAATGCAGTAGTAGGCGGGGGCTCAGCCACTACATTCCCATAATCCCATAACCTTTTAACCTTTCTCTTGAATACTTTTTATGGGTTGTACGGTCGGCTAAGAAACCTTCCACATCCTTGTTGATTTGGCGGGTGGTCAATTCTTTCTTGAGAAGCGCCGAGGTTAAAGGTTGTGATGAGGTCCTTTAGTATGGGTTGCAGCCCTTGATACTTCAGCACCTTAGAGTTGTTCAGCCTCCTAAGAGGAACGCTGCGCTCAGTAAGGAAGACGAACTTATTAAAGGCAGAGTAATGGTTCAAGTCGACTTCCTTACCAGGTACTTATAATTTCATTGTTATTTTGAATAACTGATAATATGAAATACGGGATACTTAGCTTCTTGATATACATGTACACTGGTTTTCACCCACCTCCCTGGGTGTGAATCAGCTACATGATTATCGGGTAAGATTAATATTGAAAAATGTTATTTTCATTAGTAAAATAAATTTTTGAATATACTTACCCGATAATCATGATTTAATTGACCCACCCTTCCTCCCCATAGAGAACCAGTGGACCGAGGAAAAATTGAGGTGGTGTCAACAAGAAGTACTGCAGTACCTGGCCACAGGTGGCGCTGGTGAGTACACCCCCCTCTTGTATAGCGATCGCTGGCGTATCCCTTCCGTAGAATTCTGTCGGGCAACGGAGTTGACAGCTACATGATTATCGGGTAAGTATATTCAAAAATTTATTTTACTAATGAAAATAACATTTTTAGAGCAGTCATCAAGTGGTTTAAAGGAAAAATTCCTTTAGGATATCAGATAGCTTATAAAAGATGACACATACGGGTTTGTTGGTAATAGTACAGGTGTTTTAGAATAACTTAAGCCTATAAGCCTATAAAAGAATGAAGGGAGTCTTTGTAGGGTGACGGCCAGATCCCGTAGAAAACGGGAATTTTCAATATTAAACTTACCCGATAATCATGTAACTGTCAACTCCGTTGCCCGACAGAATTCTATGGAGGGATACGCCAGCTATCACAATACTAGAAGGGGGTGTACTTACCAGCGCCACCTGTGGCCAGGTACTATAGTACTTCTTGTTGACACCTCCTCAATTTTTCCTCTGTCGTGCTTCCGGAAAGACGTTCTGGGATACGCTTATGATCTTCGAGTATTTTCACGGCTTTTGGTGAAGTATTCTCTCAGATTTCGGCTGTCGCTTTACTGGAAAACTTCTATATTAGCTTAGATAGCTATTATTTAGTCCTGATTAACGGTTAACGATCTTTTGCTTGATTTTGAAACCCCACTTGGCTAACTCTTTTGATTCAAGATGTCTGACATTTCACAAGCCCCCACCCATAGACGATGTAGGTCTTGTAATAGGCGTATTCCGAAGGCCTCGGTAGATCCTCACACCGCTTGTTCTGACTGTAGGGAAAGACCCTGTCAGTTAGAAGATCGATGTGAGGAATGCGCCGGACTTTCGGAACTTGATTTTGTCCGTCTTCTTAAGTATTCAACCAAGTTAGAGAGAGAGAGAGTTAGGAGGAGTTCTTCTCACTCTTCACTTTTTTCCTCACCTCATGATCCCCTACCTTTTCCTACCCCTGTAGTGGCTACCCCCGAACCTACTATTTGCCCTCAGCCTGATATGTCTGTTGTTTTGCGTGCCATTCAGGCCTTAGGTGACAAAGTAGAGTCAGTGGTTAGTGATCATAAGTCTCTTATGGCCGAAGTCAAGGAACTTAAGGTCAAGAGTGCAGTGGGTGGAATTAGTGCCAGTGCTGTGACGAGTGCTAGTGTCAGTGCAGTGCCAAGTGCTAGTGTCAGTGTCAGTGTGGTGCGTGAGGATACTTCTGTGCGTGCCAGTCGTCCTCCCAGTCCGGGACCTCTTGCAAGCTCCCAAGCCCAGGGGAGAAGCAATGTCGAAGGGCAAAAGGGTTCGGCAGGCCTTGATCGGCGCACAGAAGTATCCTCGGTGGTTGCGGGCGTGTCTTCCAGAGACCGTCACTCCCACCTGCAGACGATTGAGCCCGTCTTTTACTCGTCTGCTGATCAATTGTCAGGGAAGAAACGCTGGACTCAGGTCTCAAGACCACTCAAACGCAGAGTCCAGACCTCAAGAACTCAACCGGGCTGCAGTCATTGGATCAGCTCTGACTCGCCGCAGTCATCAGTTGAATGCACTCCGCCTAAGAGGAGTAAGGTTCTGCCACAACAGATCTCTGCTGTTAAGGCTTTACCTCAGCAGACCTTAGTGTCTGCCGACCCCAAGTTGACTCTACTGCAGTCCATGCAGTCACAACTTGCGGTCTTGATGCGTGAGTGTCAGGCTGAGAAGGTTACACCTCCTCCTGCGATCGCTCCGCCTGACCGCAGTACTGCCTGCCAGGCGTATGATGTTGAGGCTCCTCAGGATACCTTACCACGTTCTGAGTTTACTGTTTCCAGTGGTGTGCAGCTCCCTCCGCCTTCCTTAAGGCAACCTCAGCAATGGGAACAGGAAGCTTATACCTTACTTCCTCCGCTTCCACTTGCAGTTCCACCAGTGAGGCAACACTCTCTTGAGGTACAACCTCTCCCATCCATGAGTCAGTCTCCTCAGCTCTCGCTGCAGCGAGCTCAACCCTCCTCAAGGCAAGCACAACACCTTAGCCTTGCGCCTCAGGAACCTCAACTCGCGAGACAATTACTGTGTTCTGCGCAGCCACTACCTCATCGCTCACAGCTCACACCTCAGGAACCTCAACTCGTTCCTTGCTACTGCGCATCCGCCAACCACTCAGCAAGCGCAACCCTTGAGTTCAGACACTCATGCTAGGAGTCAGCCTCCTCCACCCATGCGCCTACCTTCTGCTACTTCTTTTGATCAGCCTTTGCAGTCTGAGCCTCAGGTGTTCCCTCAACAGAGTCTTGAAGAGGAAACCACTAATATTGTTGTTCCAGCTCGTGCTGACTCTGCTGTTCAGCATACCTTACCGATCTCTTCGCTACACTCTGGTGATGAGGCGTCTGATGATGAGGCGGCACACCTGGATCCCTCATCAGACGTGGATGAATCCAAGTCTTCTCCACCTTCTATTGACTTTCGTAAGGTCTTGGCTCTGTTTAGGGAGGTATACCCAGACCACTTTGTCTCTGCTATCCCCCGCTCTCCGCCATCTGAGTTTTCGCTGGGCATGCAGCCAGCTAAGTCTACTTATACTAAGCTAGTCTTAGCAAGGTCCTCTAAGAGAGCGTTAAGGATCTTAGGGGAGTGGTTGCAGACTAAGCAACACCTTGGAAAGACTTCGTTCATGTTTCCTCCGACTAAGCTCACTTCTAAAGCGGGCGTTTGGTATGCCACAGGAGAGGAACCAGGCTTGGGAGTACCTGCCTCTGCCCAGGCTGACTTCTCAAGTCTGGTAGACTCGCCTCGTAGAACAGCAATGAGGCGCTCTAAGGTTTGCTGGACCTTCTCAGACCTTGATCACTTCCTGAAGGGTGTTTTTAGAGCATTTGAGATGTTCAACTTCCTAGACTGGTGCCTGGGGGCCCTCAGCAAGAAGACCTCCCCTGCGGACAAGGATTCTGCCATGCTATTAATGTCCTGCATGGATAAGGCCATTAGAGATGGATCTGGCGAGCTTGCTTCGATGTTTGTGTCAGGGGTTCTTAAGAAAAGGGAACAACTATGTACCTTCCTTTCCTCCAGCATCACACCTTGTCAAAGGTCTCAACTCGTTTTCGCTCCGCTCTCGAAGTTCCTCTTCCCCGAAGAGCTTGTTAAGGACTTGTCTGCTGCCCTGATACAAAAGGACACACATGATCTTGTGGCCTCATCGGCTCGTAAGACTAAGGTTGCTACCTCAGTCCCCAGGACTTATCGCACCCCAGTGGCTGATACTCCTGCTACGAGGTTCATACCGCCCTTTCGTGGTAGAGCCCCCAGCCGAGGAAGCTCCCGTCTAGACTCTTCCAGGAGCAAGTCTAGGAAAAGTTCCAAGGCTTCTAAAGGAAAAAACTGACTCTCCGCATCTCCAGACAGCAGTAGGAGCCAGACTCAAGATCTTCTGGCAAGCCTGGGAAAAGAGAGGTGCAGACGCCCAGTCTGTCAGTTGGCTGAGGGAGGGTTACAGGATTCCATTCTGCCGCAAACCCCCTCTGACCACATCTCCCATCAACCTCTCTCCCAACTACAAAGAAGAGGACAAGAGGCTAGCGTTGCACCAGGAGGTGTCGCTCCTTGTACAGAAGAAGGCAGTGGTTATAGTCCGGGACCATCAATCCCCGGGCTTCTACAACCGTCTCTTTCTGGTGGCCAAGAAGACAGGAGGTTGGAGACCGGTGCTGGACGTCAGCGCGCTCAATGCGTATGTCACCAAGCAGACGTTCACGATGGAGACGACGAAGTCGGTCCTAGCAGCGGTCAGGCAGGAGGACTGGATGGTCTCGTTGGACCTGAAAGATGCCTACTTTCACGTTCCTATTCATCCAGACTCCCAACCTTTCCTGAGATTCGTTTTTGGAAAGGTTGTCTACCAATTCCAAGCCCTGTGTTTTGGCCTAAGCACAGCTCCTATGGTGTTTACGCATCTGATGAGGAATATAGCAAAATTCCTCCACTTATCGGACATCAGAGCCTCCCTTAACTTAGACGACTGGCTGTTGAGAGCCTCCACGAGTCGTCGCTGTCTGGAGAGTCTCAACTGGACTTTGGACTTAATCAGAGAACTGGGTCTGTTAGTCAACATAGAAAAGTCTCAGCTCATTCCCTCCCAATCCATTGTGTACCTGGGAATGGAGATTCGGAGTCAGGATTTTCGGGCTTTTCCATCGGCCCCAAGGATAAGCCAAGCCCTAGATTGCATCATGAGCATGCTGAAGAGGAGCAGTTGCTCGGTGAGACAGTGGATGAGTCTCACAGGGACCCTTTCATCGCTGGCCCTGTTCGTCGAGCTAGGGAGACTCCACCTCCGCCCTCTTCAATTCCATCTTGCAGCTCATTGGGACAAGGGTTTGACTCTCGAAGCAGTCTCTATCCCAGTCACCAAAGAGATGAAGACCACTCTCTTGTGGTGGAAGACCAATCTCCTTCTCAGGGAGGGCCTATCGTTGGCTATTCAGACCCCCAATCTTCATCTCTTCTCAGATGCATCGGACTCGGGCTGGGGTGCGACCTTGAACGGACAGGAATGCTCGGGAACGTGGAACGAGGAACAGGGAACGCTCCACATCAACTGCAAGGAGCTACTAGCAGTTCATTTAGCCCTGCTGAACTTCAAGTCCCTCCTGCTAGGCAAGGTGGTGGAGGTGAACTCAGACAACACCACAGCCTTGGCTTACATCTCCAAGCAAGGAGGGACCCATTCGAGGAGCCTATACGAGATCGCAAGGGACCTCCTCATTTGGTCAAGAAGTCAAAACCTCACTTTAGTCACGAGGTTCATTCAGGGCAACATGAACGTCTCAGCAGATCGCCTAAGCAGAAGGAATCAGGTCATTCCCACGGAATGGACCCTCCACAAGAGTGTGTGCAACAGACTTTGGACCTTGTGGGGTCAACCTACCATAGATCTGTTTGCCACCTCCATGACCAAGAGACTTCCGCTGTACTGTTCCCCAGTTCCAGACCCTGCAGCAGTTCATGTGGATGCTTTTCTGCTGAACTGGTCCCATCTCGACCTTTACGCATTTCCACCGTTCAAGATAATAAACAAAGTCCTTCAGAAGTTCCTCTCGCACGAAGGGACACGGCTGACGCTGGTTGCTCCCCTTTGGCCTGCAAGAGAATGGTTCACAGAGGTACTTCAATGGCTAGTTGACGTCCCCAGGACTCTACCTCTAAGAGTGGACCTTCTACGTCAACCTCACGTAGACAGGTTGCACCCAAACCTCCACGCTCTTCGGCTGACTGCCTTCAGACTGTCGAAAGATTCGCTAGAGCTAGAGGCTTTTCGAAGGAGGCAGCCAGCGCGATTGCCAGAGCAAGAAGGGTTTCCACTCGTAGAGTCTACCAATCTAAGTGGGAAGTCTTCCGGAGCTGGTGTAGAGCCAATGCAGTATCCTCTACCAATACCTCTGTGACCCAAATAGCTGACTTCCTATTACATCTTAGGAATGAGAGATCCCTTTCAGCCCCTACGATTAAAGGGTACAGGAGTATGTTGGCTTCAGTTCTCCGCCACAGAGGTTTGGACCTTTCTTCCAACAAGGACCTTCAAGACATCCTTAAGTCTTTTGAGACTTCTAAAGAGCGTCGTCTATCCACTCCAGGCTGGAACCTAGACGTAGTCTTAAGGTTCCTTATGTCACCTAGGTTCGAACCTCTCCAGTCAGCTTCCTTCAAGGACCTTACCCTCAAGACTCTTTTTCTCGTCTGCCTTGCAACAGCTAAGAGAGTCAGTGAGGTTCATGCCTTCAGCAAGAACATTGGTTTCACGACCGAATCTGCAACATGTTCTTTTCAGCTCGGATTCTTAGCTAAGAACGAACTTCCTTCACGTCCTTGGCCTAGATCGTTTGAAATACCTAGCCTCTCCAACATGGTAGGTAACGAACTAGAGAGAGTTCTTTGCCCTGTCAGAGCTCTCAAGTATTATCTTAATAGATCTAAACCTATTCGAGGACAGTCAGAAGCCTTATGGTGTGCCATCAAGAAACCTTCGAGGCCCATGTCCAAGAACGGGGTTTCGTATTATATAAGGCTTCTGATTAGAGAAGCCCATTCTCACTTAAAGGAGGAAGACCTTGCGTTGCTGAAGGTAAGGACCCATGAAGTAAGAGCCGTAGCTACTTCGATGGCCTTTAATAAAAACCGTTCTCTGCAGAGCATAATGGATGCAACCTATTGGAGGAGCAAGTCAGTGTTTGCATCATTTTATCTTAAAGATGTCCAGTCTCTTTACGAGAACTGCTACACCCTGGGACCATTCGTAGCAGCGAGTGCAGTAGTAGGTGAGGGCTCAGCCACTACATTCCCTTAATCCCATAACCTTTTTTTTTTAACCTTTCTCTTGAATGCTTTTATTGTTGTTTTTATGGTTGTTACGGTAGGCTAAGAAGCCTTCCGCATCCTTTTGATTTGGCGGGTGGTCAATTCATTCTTGAGAAGCGCCTGGGTTAGAGGTTGTGTAGAGGTCCTTTAGTAGGGGTTGCAGCCCTATATACTTTAGCACCTTTGAGTTGATTCAGCCTCCAAGAGGAACGCTGCGCTCAGTAAGGAAGACGAACTTAAAAAAGAGGCAGAGTAACGGTTCAATTCGACTTCCTTACCAGGTACTTATTATTTCATTGTTATTTGAGATAACTGTTATATGAAATATGGGATACTTAGCTATCCTTTAATCTTGTACACTGGTTTTCACCCACCCCCCTGGGTGTGAATCAGCTACATGATTATCGGGTAAGTTTAATATTGAAAAATGTTATTTTTATTAGTAAAATAAATTTTTGAATATACTTACCCGATAATCATGATTTAATTGACCCTCCCTTCCTCCCCATAGAGAACCAGTGGACCGAGGAAAAATTGAGGAGGTGTCAACAAGAAGTACTATAGTACCTGGCCACAGGTGGCGCTGGTAAGTACACCCCCTTCTAGTATTGTGATAGCTGGCGTATCCCTCCATAGAATTCTGTCGGGCAACGGAGTTGACAGCTACATGATTATCGGGTAAGTATATTCAAAAATTTATTTTACTAATAAAAATAACATTATTCTGAACTGTGGCCGTCGTTCTAAAAACGATTTTGACGGGAGAAGCTAACTTAAAATACCCACCTAACCTATGCTATAAGCCATATCCTTACCCAGAGGGGTTCCCCCCCCCCCCCCCCGACCCCCCTCTCCCCCCTACACAACAGTTTCCTTACCTACGATTACGACGGGATAAGCTAACTTAAAAAAACCCACCTAACCTATGCTAAAAGCCATGTCCTTACCCAGGGGGGCTGCCCCCCCCCCCCCCTTACACAACATATTTAAGATCCGTAGACCATTTCCAAACTTTTTTATTCTATACAAGATAACAGTCGGAGCGATAATATGCAAATTAGGACGCTTGGCCGTAGCGCTACAAACTACCCGAATGAAGGCTTGGCTAATCACACAGGGATAAAAAAATTTGGGAATTACTCATTTCCCTTCCTCTGAGTGTAGATAGCATAAACAGTAATCATACAAAAATTTTCCAGTTGTGTTTAGTATGTAGCCTAGTGTCTAAGGTAAGGTAAAAGTGTCTGGTTTCAGTTCTAGTTTCATCAGAATGGATGTTCACTAGAACATCAGCCTGGCAAGCCCACCTCCCCACTATAGTGCCCAACCACAGCAGTGGCCTCCCCCGTAAACAGCTTAAACTCACGGTCCCTGGCGGGGATCAATCTGCTGCTATGTAGAATGCTAGGCAAATACGTTACCACAGTGCTGGCAACCTTTGTGATAATAAAATTCTCTAGTAACCTAAATCTTGGTAGTAGGAAGATAGTGAACATTTGATTAGAGACGGAGTACATATTTTATTTTTCTATGCAAATAACCTCCCCCGGATTCTTCCAACCATCCCTGTCTCTTGCCCTCACAGGCAAATCAACCTAGGTTTACTGTTCTACTTCTGATATTACTGTACTGTATATCACGATTTTGGAGAAGTGTAAAATTTCTCATAACCTGGCAACCTTTTCTTGGTACTCACTTACTTTATTTTTCAGACCTTATACTTCTAAGGGTTATTGTATGTTGTCAAATAGTTGCGTAACCAGACAGTGAACTTTTCATCAAAAGTATTTCTGTTTTCCCTTATTTCACTACTTATTTATGATTTTAATTATGCTTTTTTGAGGATGTGTTGTCTATGTACATTTGTTAGATATTTGTAACTGAAGTTGTGCACAGCAAAATTTTTTGGCTGACAGGAAACTTGTATATCATGAAATCTTAGAGTCTCATCAATTACATATATGGTACTGTAGTTTCTTTTAAATGGTTCATGGTAATTTTTATGAATTTTGGGAGTGAAGTATGAGAAAAACATGAAACTACTGTAACCTCTTTTACAGATAGATATTTTTTAATGTATAACTTTTAGCATTTGTTTATAGAAATTAAACTGGATTTTTTAGGCCTGAATTCATTGTTATTGTTTAAGTAGGATCCCTGAAAGATGAATTGCATATTAGGCACTTCAGGTTTTGTTTTATTTGTTATATACTTGTTTAAAATTAGTTACAGGTAGTAAGGTAAAGGTTTTCTTTGCTTATAGTCTTCTCCTCATTATACTTCCTATAGTGTAATTACAAATCATGAATTGAAAAATATCTGATAAGCAAAATTTACATGGAGGTATAAATTTGCACCAATTAAAGCTATATACAGTAGTACATTGTCAAAACCTATTGGCAAGCAGTAACTCCCTGTATTAGAAACGAAGGACCTTTTTTTTTATAATCTTTCTATATTTTATGTATCAATATAGGTACTTAGAATGTAAAAGGAAATACAGTGCTAATATTGCAAAAATTTTAGAATAATATGCCATACAGTATATTAGATCAAAGTGATTGCTCCTAGTATATTACTTTCAGAAGCATTAAATTTTTTTTTTTTTTTTTTTTGGTGCTGTAGACTTGCTTATACATATTCTGTTCTGTATTTACTAAATACAGTAAAAATATCTCCCAGATATTTGCAATTCAAAGTTCTATTTTGTACCCTTCCTTAGAATGTAATGTTTTTTTGTCTGTACTGTACTGTTCTGTACTTGGTTATTCATAGAAGGTGAATAATACTGTAGAGTGAAAAGGAAAAAAGAAAAGAAACTACAACAGCAATGTGTTACATTTTAAATGCTGTGCAGTACAGTATAAAGAAAAATAATTTTATGATTTATTTCCATTGCATGATGTGGTATGTTGGTATGTGGAATCCCAAATTTGCAAAGGAAAAGATGATTGTTTGACTGTTGTCTCTTTATTGCTTACAGGTTTGAAATGGAGTCGCACAAAGCTCTGGTGCCCACACTTCCTACAAGACAAAGGCCTTTGCATAGGGCAAATTCGTTGCAACCGGAATTTCTTCCTCAAAGATCTTCTGTCTATCCAGCCCTACAAAAATCCAGAAACCCGGGACGAAGCCTAACAGAAATCTATACAGCTAAAACAAAAAGCAGAGCCAGTTCTAGTGATCCTGCTTTTTCTCTTAGACGAAGAACTTTGACCACGGCGACTCCTTCATTGTATTCGTCAGCTTCCACGGATAACAGAGATAGGTTTCTCAATAGAAGTTTTTCTGAAATGTCTTGGTCTTCCGTCCTTGATGATAGTAATTCTGTTAGTAGTTATGGCAGTAGGCAAGATGCCAAACAAAAGGAAGATGCTTATTCAGTGATTGATAGTGAGTCATTGGTGTCAAATAAGACTACTGAAAGTTTACTTTTATCATCAGATACAGAGGAGGAATGTGATATTGAAGTTGAAAAAGCAAATAATGAGCCATCATGCTTATGGTTAATCCTCAAGAATTGTTTCAAAATGTTTTTCTGGATAACTGCGTTCATTTTTATATTGATAATAATTGTTTTAGTATTCTCTATGTATGTTACATATGTTAAAACTCAGTGCGATATGCAAAGAAAAGTGAAGTTGCCTCTAAAAGACCTTAATAAACAGTTAAGTGAGTCTGTAATTGGACAAGAAATTGCTACCAGTGTAATCGTCAACTCGTTGAAAAACTTTGAAAATTATCAAAAGAATTCCCCTCTAGTCATGTGGATGGTTGGTTGGACTGGAAGTGGGAAAACATATACTACAAATATCCTCAAGAATGTTTTTTCTTCTACTTCACAGGTTCTCACTGTTATACCCTCACTTTATCCACAGAACGATATCACTTTACTGAAGCAGAAAGTGAAAGAACTTTATGATGAGCTTCACCCTTGTTCTTTCAACGTCATAGTGATAGATGGTTGGGACGAAAACGACCAGCCCTTTGAAATCTTGGAGCAACTCCTTGTTCATTTTAGAATCGGCCTCCATCAACAAAGGGAATTGGGAAGGACGCTAATTGTTTTAAGTGGAACTAAGGGAAGCAAAAGCATCAACCAGGAATATCTCAGGTTACATCATATGGGAAAAAAGAGAGAAACATTCCGGGTTGAAGACTTTAAGATTGTGACAGAAGGGGAAACTGAGGGTAAGAAAATGCTTGGAATTATGAAATCCTATATTTTTGTACCCTTTTTGCCAATGGAGATTATGCAGGTTCAGGAATGCATTACAGAGGAGCTGTCCAAGATGAATAAAACAGGTTTCTTGCCCAAAGATTATAGTCACGAGAAGATCACAGAGCTTGTGATCGGCCAGTTGGATTTCATCCCGGCATCTTATCCTCTTCTGGCGGTCACAGGGTGCAAGAGAGTCCAGGCACTACTCAGGCTTTCACTCTCCAAGGATGCCAGTGCGGTTCTTTGATGTTTGATTTGTATAAAATACAATACATTATAGATTCCTTGATATTCTTTACATTAGAAGTTGTAATCAAATCAACTTTCTGCTTAAAAGTAATGTTAATGATTTTTCAGTTTGAGAAAAGTGAGTGCTATATATATAGTCCTGTTATTCAAGTGTGTGGTTTTTTATGTTGGAAGTCTGCTCTTAGGAATTTTCTATTTTAAACAATAAATCTATAATTTATGTACAATTAAAAAGAAATTTATGATTTTAATAAACTGTGATTTTAATAATGTAAGATAATTACAATCCAGTATTTTTATATTTGAAAATATATCCTTTTATAGTATCCATAATTTGTTATTTTTTTCCTTTTGTACTGTATGTTATGGAGTTTCAGTTTTTTATACAATGTTTTTTCAGAAATACAGTACAGTAGTATTTTTAAATATTTAACTTAGCCGGTGAATATATAATAGCTGCAACTCTGCGGCTCGACAGAAAACACACTCAAAAAACTCGCGAGCGATCGCTATGAAGGTTGCGGGTGTGCCCACCAGCGCCAACTGTCGGCCAGATACCACTCTTGCATGTAAACAAAACCTTCAATTCTTCTCTGTCGATGTTGACGACAAGACGTATCAATACTCGCTGTAGAACCTGGAGTTTTCTCAACATATTTGGTGAAGTACTTCATTTTGGTTTGAGCTTTCGCAGTGCAGGTGTTTTATCTTCATCTTAAATCTTGAACTCGTTTTTGGATAGATTTAATTTTTGATGACAAAGAGAGTATGGACTTTCTTTGACTTTTAAATGGCCGACCCTTCCCTTAGACGGAAGTGTGTTTTAGGCTTTTAGCAATTATCTTATCACGTTATAAATTAATTATAGATTTTCCTCTATATATTTTATATCTCAACCGCCTTTATTAGGCCTCTTCGATTAGCTTTCCATTTATAATAAACATCAAAATAAATTTTAATGATTTGTTTATATGCGACCTTTCCTGAGAGTAGGCGGTCCTAACTTGGAAACCGAAGTTAAACAACGTTGAGCCCTTTGCAATCGTAAATAATTTTTACAGAGCTAATGATTTAAAACTTATTAAATGAAATATTTTTAGTAAATATTTTATGATAGTTTTTTCTTTGAATAGTCTTCGTACTGTTTCAAAGATGAACTAACGTTTAGTTTATTTATGCTACGCAGTTTGCGCTCTATCGTTACGATAGAGAGAGAGAGTATCAGGGTTTCACTTTGCAGAAAGAGTAAATCGATTCTGACGTTTTGTTCTTTTTTCTTTCAAAGCTTAAATGTTTTAAAGACTATTTTAAAGGAACTTTTAATTGAAAAACCTTTCAGTTTTTTCCTTTGGTCAAATAACCTGTTTATTGACGAAAGGTAAGTGGGCTCTTCTCTTCGGTGCGAAATCAAGAGAGAGAGAGAGAGAGAGATAGAGACGGAGAGAGAGAGAGGAGAGAGAACGTTCCAATCTTTATCTCGTCCCAAGCGAGTAACGTTGTTCTCGAGTTACTCTCGTCACTATTCTCTGTACGGGGAGAAAGGATAAAACGTTTTTAGTTTTTATTCTCGTCCCAAGGCACTTACGGTGAGAGATTGAAAATGTAGTTTTGAATGAACTAGTGTTTAGTCTCTTCCCCAGCCACTGATTTTTTTTTTTATCTTAAAATATGTTTACTGTTTTTTGCTGGTATTAATGTTCTTACATTATACGACTGATTTCGCAATTATAACCTTTTGATAGAGGGTAGAATTGCGTGCTTCAGGTAGAAATCAGTTTTATTCATACCTAATGTGAATTGTTAAAAAATTCGATTTCAGTGAATTAAGTGCAAAACAGAAAATCGTAGTGATAAAGTGATATTGCGCAAAGTGTTATCAGTGTTGCGACCGAGGGTTCGTCTGTTCGTGCCTGTCGTTCGCCTAGTCCGGGACCTCTTGCAAGCTCCCAAGCCCAGGGGAGAAGTAATGTCGTACGACTTATGGGTTCGAGAGGCCTTGATCAGCGAACAGACGTTCCCTCTATGGTATCAGGTGTATCTTACCAAGATCACCCCTACCATAAGGCGAGAGAGACGATTTTCTCCTCGTCATCCGAAGGCTTTTCGCATAAGAAACCGTGGAACAAGGTTTCGAGGCCCTTTAAGCGAAAGTCAGTCCTTTCAGGACAGGTCCAGCGTCCTGGTTTTAACCATTAGGACAGCTCTGACCCTATGCAGTCATCGGAAGACTGCTCGCCGCCTAAACAAAAGCGTAACACAGACTCCGAGAGTCTTTTTGTAGGCAAGGTTTTGCAGTCACAGACGTTACCCTCGTCTCTTACCGCAACCATTCCCGTTGATCCTGAATGGGTTGTACGGCAAGACATGCAGAATAAGCTTGCCTCCCTTATGGAAGACTATTCTGCCGATAAGTCCGTTGAGCCTAGCCGTTTATCTCATCGAGATCCTGGCCTTCAGCCACCCTAACGTTCCTTTGTGCGTCCTGTTGACGTTGGCGTAGCCAAGTCACGTCAGTCAGGTTGTTTAGAACCACACTCGATGCGGTCTCGTGTGGATTTTCAGCCACATTTGGACGTTAGGCCACTTGCTGATGCTCCTGTTGACGTTCAGGACGTTCGCCAACAATCGGAGTTGACTTGTTTTGACGCTGAGCGTCAACCTCCGCATTCTAGAGTTGTTTTGACTGCTCAGACTAGGCGGTCAAAGCAGTCTCGAGTGGACGCTGTGCGTCCTCACGCACCTGTTGTTGTTGACAGTTCACAGACTGTCAAGCAGTTACATGACGTTGCGTCCTGGTCCGCTACTAATGCACCAGTGTGTGTGCTCAGACTAGGCGGTCAAAGCAGTCTCGAGTGGACGCTGTGCGTCCTCACGCACCTGTTGTTGTTGACAGTTCACAGACTGTCAAGCAGTTACATGACGTTGCGTCCTGGTCCGCTACTAATGCACCAGTGTGTGTGGACTCTGCTTGTTAAGCATTGCCACCACGATAGGTCTCTCCCTTGCTTGAGACTCGGCTATTGTCGGACAAGGTTCCTTCAGATGAGGAAGTTGCTGTTCCCCCTTCTACTGATATTCCCTTGAGGACTCTGTCAGACGGAGAGGAGCCTAAAGCTGCTTAGCCCCCTATGGACTTTAAATAAATCATGCTGATTTTTTAAGGATCTTTGTCCGGATCTTTTTGTAACTGCTGCTCCTCGTTTGCCTAAACGTCAGAGCTTACACTAGGCCTAGCTACTTCAAAGCCGTTGTTTTATAAGCTAGTGCTATCTCGCTCTTCTAAGAGAGCTTTACGTTTGCTAGGCGACTGGTTTATCACCAGGAGGAGTTTGGGGGAGACAGCCTTTGCTTTCCCTACTTTTAAGCTGGCTTATAGAGCGAGAGTCTGATATGACATGAGAGAAGTTCTCGGCTTGGGAGTTCCTGCCTCTGCCCAGATAGACTTCTCAAACCTCATAGGCTCTCCCCAGCGCTCAATGTGTTCATTGTCAAGACAAACTTCACGATGAAGTCTAACAGGCTGTCTTGACAGCATTTATGGAAGGCGACTGGATGGTCTCTCTCGACCTTCAGGAGGCATACTTCCACATTCCTATACACCCGGATTCCCAACCGTTTCTGAGGTTTGTTTACAGGAATGTGGGGTACCAGTTTCGAGCCCTGTGCTTTGGCCTTAGTCCTGCGCCTCTCGTGTTTACGAGGCTCATGAGGAATGTGGCAAAATCCCTCCATCTATCGGGGATCCGAGCCTCCCTGTACTTGGACGACTGGCTTCTCAGAGCATCGTCCAGTCTTCGCTGTCTGCAGGATCTACATTGGACGCTGAGTCTGGCCAGGGAGTTGGGACTTTTGGTCAACCTAAAAGTCCCAACTGATCCCATCCCAGATTATTCTATATTTGGGGATGGAGATTCGCAGTCAAGCTCTGCTCGAAGTCCAACTAATGCTGAAAAGAAAACGTTTATTCAGTCAGGAGTTGGAACAGTCTCGTATAGGGACTCTCTCATCCCTGGAGCAGTTTGTCTCACTAGGGAGACTACCCCTTCTGCCTCTCCGGTTCCATCTAGCCTCTCACTGGAACTAGGACAAGACAGAGACGGTATCATTCCCAGTCTCCGAACCAGTAAAGGCATGCCTGAAATGGTGGGACAGCAATATCAGTCTGAGAGAGGGACTATCCCTAGCAGTCAAGAACCCAAACCACGTGTTGTCCTCAGACGCGTCGGATTTGGGTGGGGGGGCGACCCTGGACGGTCGGGAATTCTCGGGTCTGTGGACCTCAAGTCAGAAGAGCTTGCACATCAACGGCAAGGAGCTATTAGCAGTCCACTTGGCCTTGATGATATTAGAAAGCTTCTTCGAAACTTAGTGGTAGAGGCAACTCAGACAACACCACAACTTTGGCGTACATCTCCAAGCAAGGAGGCACACACTCCTTCACGCTGCTCGAGATCGCAAGGGACCTTCTCTTATGGTCAAGAATTCGAGGCATCTCCCTATTGACGAGATTCGTCTAGGGGGACTTGAACGTCTTGGCAGACTGTCTCAGTCGGAGGGGTCAGGTGATACCCACGTAATGGACCCTCCACAAGGACGTGGGCAAGAGTCTTTGGGCTACTTGGGGTCAACCCACCATAGACCTCTTTGCCTCCTCGTTGACCAAAAGGTTACCAATCTATTGCTCTCCAGTCCTAGATACAGAAGCAATCTACATAGACGCGTTTCTACTGGATTGGTCTTTTCTGGACTTATATGCATTCCCACCATTCAAGATAGTCAACAAGGTACTGCAGAAGTTCGCCTCTCACGAAGGGACAAGGTTGACGTTGGTCGCTACCCTCTGGCCCGCGAGAGAGTGGTGCACCGAGGTACTTCAATGGCTGGTAGACTTTCCAAGAAGTCTTCCTCTAACGGTAGATCTGTTACGTCAGCCCCACGTAAAGAATTTCCATCAAAGCCTCCCCGCTCTTCGTCCGACTTCCTTCAGACTATCGAAAGACTCTCAAGAGCTAGAGGCTTTTCGAAGGAGGCAGCCAGTGCGATTGCAAGAGCTAGGAGAGCTTCTACCATTAGAGTATACCAGTCGAAGTGGGAAGTCTTTCGAGACTGGTGCAAGTCAGCATCTGTGTCCTCGTCCAGTACCTCTGTAGCCCAAATCGCAGATTTTCTTTTACATCTGAGAAAAGTTCACTCCCTTTCAGCTCCCACGATTAAGGGCTACAGGAGCATGTTGGCTTCGGTCTTTCGACATAGAGGCTTAGATCTTTCCAACAATAAAGATCTCCAAGATCTCCTTAAGTCTTTTGAGACCTCTAAGGAACGTCGTTTGCCAACTCCTGGATGAAACTTAGACGTGGTCCTAAGGTTCCTCATGTCAGACAGGTTTGAGCCATTACATTCAGCCTCCCTGAAGGATCTCACCCTCAAGACACTTTTCCTAGTGTGCTTGGCTTCGGCTAAAAGGGTCAGTGAACTTCATGCCTTCAGTAAGAACATCGGCTTTTCTACAGAAAAAAGCCACTTGTTCACTTCAACTTGGTTTCCTGGCCAAAAATGAACTGCCTTCTCGTCCTTGGCCTAAATCTTTTGATATTCCTTGCTTATCAGAGATCGTAGGCAACGAACTGGAAAGAGTATTATGTCCTGTTAGAGCTCTTAAGTTCGATTTAGCTCGTACTAAGTCATTACGAGGTAAATCTGAGGCATTATGTTGCTCAGTTAAGAAACCTTCATTGCCTATGTCAAAGAATGCTTTGTCATATTTTATCAGATTTTTTTTTAATACGAGAAGCTCATTCTCACTTGAATGAGAAAGACCGATGTTTGCTTAAGGTTAAGATGCACGAAGTTAGAGATATAGCAACCTCCGTGGCCTTCAAGCAAAATAAATCTCTGCAAAGTATTATGGACGCGACTTTTTGGAGAAGCAAGTCAGTGTTCGCGTCATTTTACTTAAAAGATGTCCAGACTCTTTACGAGGACTGCTACACACTGGGTCCATTCGTTGCAGCGAGTGCAGTAGTGGGTGAGGGTTCTACCACTACACTTCCCTAATTCCAATATCCTTTTAATCTGTCTCTTGAAATGTTTTTAATATTGTTTTATGGGTTGTTCGGAAGGCTAAGAAGCCTTTCGCATCCTGGTTGATTTGGCGGGTGGTCGAAGTCATTTCTTGAGAGCGCCCAGATTAGGGGTTTGATGAGGTCCTGTTGTATGGGTTGCAACCCTTGATACTTCAGCTCCTGGGAGTCTTTCAGCATCCTAAGAGGATCGCTGGGCTCCGTGAGGAAGACAGACTTACAAGGCAGAGTAATCGTCTAAGTCAACTTCCTTACCAGGTACCTATATATTTTGGTTTTGTTATATTGATAACTGTGAAAATGAAAAAACTCTTAGCTTATACGCTGTAAACTTAATTAACTCTGGTCTCTACCCACCGCCTTGGGTGTGAATCAGCTATTATATATTCACCGGCTAAGTTAGATATTTAAAAATGATATTTTAATTATAAAATAAATTTTTGAATATACTTACCCAGTGAATATATAAATTAAATGACCCTCCCTTCCTCCCCAATAGAGACACAGCGGGACGAGAAGAATTGAAGGTTTTGTTTACATGCAAGAGTGGTATCTGGCCGACAGTTGGCGCTGGTGGGCACACCCGCAACCTTCATAGCGATCGCTTGCGAGTTTTTTTAGTGTGTTTTCTGTCGAGCCGCAGAGTTGCAGCTATTATATATTCACCGGGTAAGTATATTCAAAAATTTATTTTATAATTAAAATATCATTTTTCATTATAATTACAGGTATTATGTCCATTTCACTGATTATATACTGTATATAGTGCCAATTAGTATACCCATTGAACCATCTGAGAAGAGCTACTAATCAAAACTACAGGGTAGATGGAAGAATGATGGGAAGTTTTTTTGTTGTCATTAATGCAGCCGATAATAAATACAGGTTATTATAAATCATCATCTTCATCATTCATGTTTTTACATAAGATTTTCTCAATGCGAGGTTAGTTGGGAAAGTTATTTGTCTCCATTCTTTTCTATCTTGTGTATTTCCTGCAGAAGTATTTTGTCCAAGACCTTTTCTATCATTTGGCCTATTATATTGGAATTTCTTACGATAATTTCTTATCTACTAATTCTCTCTCTCTCTCTCTCTCTCTCTCTCTCTCTCTCTCTCTCTCTCTCTCTCTCTCTCTCTCTCTCTCTCTCTCTCTCTCTCTCTCTCTCCACATATGTTTCAACCCATGAGTGCATATCTAGTCACCTTTCTGATTTGGAATATGCTTTTCCTCCAAATCAACTCTTATCATATTTGCGAGTACACACACATCTGTGATGTACAAAGAAGTGCACGTTTTATTATTATATCTTAGATTTTAATATGTGGGACTGTTCTCTCATTTGCCAGGAGTTCAACGAATTGTTTTCCATTTTAAGCTGGGCATTAATGGAATTTATTTTGACTGTTGAGTACTAGTTTCATAATCTAGTATACTGTAGTATTACCAAGGTAAAAGAGATTATTCCCTTTTGTTACTTTACCATTTGCTTTCTAGATGTTTTGGGAATCAAAGTTCTTGTAATCATGTAATATTCTATTATTTGCATTTTTTGTAGTACTATCTAATTACAGATGAATATTATACAACATAGTGACCTTTTTTTCCTCATTATTCATTTTATGTCCTGGTCAATTGGACATTAAGGATATCCTCAGAAAGTCTCCCCAAAGCCCATGTAATACACAAACTTAAATACAGTTTTACTTTAATGGTCTAAAAAAAAAAAAAAACTATACACACGTAGTTCATGTATCAGTGAATTTTTTTATGAAAGCCTAATTCGTTTTACCTGGTCTGGTAATCTGTTAGGACTCAGGAAAAAACCGTAATTAGCCTAATAATAATTTGATTTATTTTTAAGGATTAAAGTTGGCCACTACGCTAACTTTTTAATGTTGGTAGGCCTACACCCTACATATAAATATTAAGTTATCAAGACTGGAAAAAAAGTATGATAGGCAGGCAAGTATCAAAAGGGTAATTTTTCATCTCTAAATGGGAAGAGATGTTTTATCGTAAACAAATCATAAGTCAGGCATAGATGAACTTGAAACCTTAGAGAAACTACTGTTATGAACCGTTTAGAGGAATTCCTCAAGTAACTTCTGCCTTCTCATTGTGCATTTTAGTAATACACATAGACTTGCAGTACAGTACATATAAGGAAACACATGCAGTGGTAAATTAAGAAGTAACAGATAATGCACTCCTCAAAAATAAGGTTTCGAAACTTGTAAGTATTAATTGTCCTTTTTCTTACCATAAAGTGCTCATGTAATTAATTATGGAATATCTTGCTAAACTTCTTTTATCCATCATTTCTTAGTTCATTTTGGTGCTAAATGGCCTCCGGTGGCCCAGTGTATCCCAAATTCCATGAATTAAATATCATACAATTATAGTTGTGAATAGGAAGGTAAAATCAAAGTAAACCCCAGGTTTTTGGTTCTACCAACAGGCGACAACTGTTGTCCGAATTCGCTTCAGAAACTACAGAAGAAGACAGACACTGGCGCCTGGCGGGTTCGCCGGGTTGTTGTGTTGTTTCAAAACTGGTTTCTCTTTAAGATAGTTTATTTCATTAGTCACGTGATACCTCGATTAGCACATAGGTGCAGGAAGCAACCAAGTACAATTGCTGCAAGTGCAAGACCCATTACACTACTCGTACGTGCATAAAACCAGTCTAATTAGTGTAACAATAATAGGGTGAACATAAGCAGTCACAGGCTCACAGTGTAGCTTTAGCTTTTACTAGAATGAACAATTTTTGTGTGAAGAAATTAATATATATTCATCATCTATGATCATCGTACGTGAGTACACAGTTCTTTCCCGAATGTCTTCCTTCCATATACCATGGCCAAGTCCGCCTGCACCAGTGACCACACTGCTAAGGTATGTTAGTATGTTACAAGTTTCAGTATCTGTTCCTTTCAACGCTAGGGGTGTTAAACAGTCGTCTTTTATGAATATTTATGATAGTTTCAACTAATATAAGCAATATATGTTAGCATTTACACCTCTAGTTCGTCATTCACAATTTCAACAAACCAAGTTTTTATTGAGATACCGGTAATATTTGATTTTTAGCTTGAAGTATTTTCATGGTCTCCCACACTCGAAATTGACCCACGAGATGTCTTACAATACACCTTTCACGGTAAGATAGCTAGGTCACGTCCTAAGTATTTATAGAATCATTTAGCGTAGTCCGTGGTAATTGCCAAATCCTCGTTGGGGTGTGTGAGTTTCCTAGTTTAAATGGGAGCTTGTTATACAATCTTTGGATCTTATATTTGAAAGTTCTGGAACCCACAGTCGAGGTCCACATTGGCTCTAATAACTTGAACAGTCGTACAGTTGGCTTCATTAATTCCGGTACACTTCACTGGAAGTGCTGTTAAGCGAATAAAAAAATTTTTTCTCATCAAAGAACTTCGTAAAATTAATTAAAATGATTTTGATCACGTGTTTATAAGCTCGAGGACTTTGTTTTCCAAATAGCGCTGCCAATATTTTCTCATTATCTAAACACAGCTACAATGCAGAGCTGCCAGATCTCACCCTAGCGTCCCGTGAAGTGTACTGGAATTAATGAAGCCTACTGTACCTATTCCTACAGTCTCGTGTCGACACGGTTTGCTGGCTGAACGATGTATAGCAAATCTCTTTGATATTTTGGATGTCTAGTTGTGATATCTTAATGAGTCATTTTACATACCTAGCTAGTGTTATCAGTACAGGGACAATCCTTTCTCGGGGGTGAGACACCTTTTATCAACCTTGCTCTTCTTTTATTATGGTTTTTAACATCTGTATTTGTATTTTTGGTACGTTGTAATAAAGCGCTGCAGTAATCAATTCCATCAATAACAGTAATAATAAGTTTCTTATTAGAATATTCATCAAGATATATTTGTACAAATCATTGTTTTTGAATGATTCTCGCTAAGTTGACTTATTGAGAGACATTTCAGTTCACTAAGACACGTCTATTAGATAACGGAACAAAATTATCATTAATATTTATTTGAATATCACCCGGGTTTCTTGATTTTTTTCTTTCTCACAATCATAAATTCAGTTTTATTTTATATAATTTGTTATTGTTTAAATGCCATTAATTCCCCAACACCTGTTGGATCGTGGTTTAAATTATAAGCGGTATCATAAATGATATTGTAATACTATTGCTAGACCAATAGTATATATACAAAATAGGATTGGACTTAGTACACTTCCCTGGGGCACCCCTCTCAATTGGTCATATGATGAGTAAAAGTTTCCCATTAATACACAGCTATTTCTGACAACCAAGTAGGCCTAATAATTTAGATACTCAAAAATCTTCATTTTCAATACCAATAGATCTTAAATTATTAAGCAAGGCAGTGCAAAACTGTGCCAAAAGCATCACTAAGATCAAATAAAATTTACAACAGAACATATAGCTTGCTCCGTAAAATATAAGTGTATGTATGCTGGCTAGTTATATACTAAAGCTTCGATTCACTCTACATAACCAAGTAGTTTTTAAGGAATTACTTATTCTAGCACTTTTGACATGAAGGATAGATTCGAAATAGGTTTGTCTAGGCAATCGTGTACACCTTTCAAAACTGGTGTAATTATAGCCACTTTCTTATATTTGGGATACTTACACTTGTTAATGCTAACATTTAATATTTTTCAAATTATAACCGTAAGACTAAAGAGATTTTTCTACCTCTATTACTTCATATATTGCCATGAAGTCAATGGCATTTTGTGGCACCTTAATAATCCTGATTATTGTTATATTTTTAATTCTCGTTAATGTTATTTCTACAGATTGTTAAGCGTCAATCTGATATGGAATTTCCACAAAATATCCAATAATGTTGTTTTTAAGAATTATATAAATTGATCAGCTTTTTCTTTTACATTTTCCTTTAGACAATTCAGGAAACGATATAACTAATGTCTGTTGTTGCTTACTGGATTCTCTAATATAGTAGGCCTATTCTATTTTCTTCATCCTTAATAGGTGACTAAATTACTATTTTACGATTTTATATCCCCTCCACGCATTTTCTGGATATAACAGGTTCCATTTTCTCTGCGTCTTTTTTTTTTCTCTCTCTTTTCTCGTCTCCCCATCGAACGAAGATCTGTCCTTACTATATATATATATATATATATATATATATATATATATATATATATATATATATATATATATATATATATATGTTAAGCTACAATCTTAGTTGGAAAAGCAGGATGCTATAAGTACAAGGGCTCCAAGAGGGAAAATAACCCAGTGAGGAAAGGAAAATAAGGAAAAACTACAAGAGAAGTTCAAGAACAATCATCATCATCTCCTCCTACGCCTATTGACGCAAAGGGCCTCAATTAGATTTCGCCAGTCGTCTCGATTCATCATCTACTTAGCGCTTCATAATTCTCAACCATGTTGGCCTGGGTCTTCCATCCCTTCTAGTGCCTTGTGGAGCCCAGCTGAACGTTGGCGAACTATTCTCTCTTGGGGAGTGCGAAGAGCATGCCTAAACCATCTCCATCTACCCCTCATCATGATCTCATCCACATTGGCACTCGAGTAATCTCTTATAGTTTCATTTCTAATCCTGTCCTGCCATGTAACTCCCAATATCCTTCTGAGGGCTTTGTTCTCAAATTTACTAAATCTATTGGAGATTTTTTCATTGTCATACCACGACTCATGTCCATAGAGTAACACCGATCTCACTAAACTGATATATAGTCTGACTTTTATATGTTATTTCAGGCGATTTGATTTCCAAATTTTACTTAACTTAGTCATTGTCTGATTTGTTTTTTCAATCTTAAACCAAACCCTAATTCTTAGTACCCTGTATTGGAGACTATAGTTCCTAAATACTTAAAAAATGATGCTAACCCATTAATCCTTTCTCCTTCCAATGGTATTTCATCTTCCATTGCGTACTCCGTTCTCATCATCCCTGTCTTTCTTTTATTTATCTTCAGCCCAACCTCGTATATTTCATACATTCTGGTAAGCAAGCATTGCAAATCCTGTGGTGTTCTACTAGCAAGGACTATACTCAAGGTCTGCTAAATTCCTATAACCAATCCAGTCCATTCCTTCTCCACCATCTCTGACTGTTCTACAGATTAAAAAATTTCATAAGGAGGATAAACAACATAGGTGACAACATATTTCCTTGTAGTACTCCACTCTTCACTTGAAATTCATTTGATAAGACTCCATTAACATTAACTTTGCGCTTGCTATGTTCATGAACAGACTTAATCAAATTTACTTATTTAAATTTAAGAGGATTTCCATAATAACGCAGGGATCTCCACAAAATTGTCCAGTACACACTATCAAAGGCTTTTTCATAGTCCACAAATGCCACCAAAAGGTGGTTCTGTATTCTACGCATAACTGTACAACTTGTCTCAAAATAAAGATTTGGTCAGTGCAACTTTTACCTTTTTTAAATCCTGCTTGTTCATCTCTCACCATTTCATCAATCTTTCTCACCAGTCTCTTTTAGAATAAGCATACTATATATTTTTATAACACCTGACGTACGTGTTATGCCTCTGTAATTATTGCAATCAGTCAAGTCCTTTTTTTTTTTTTTTTTTTTTTTTTTTTTTCACCAATACTCCTAACTCCCATTCATCAGGTTTTGCCTCTTCATGCCACATTGTACAAACTAATCTTGTAAGTATTCTTGGTGTCGCTTCACTTTCGGCCAGTATCATCTCGGCAGTAATTCCATCTTATCCAGAGGCTTTCCATCTCTTTAGTTTTTTAAGGATAGCTTCGACTTCAAACACACTGTATTCATCAAGGTCTTCATCAGCTTCAGGTATATCAGTCCAATTATTCGCTTCATATCTCCTATTCATAACCTCACTAAAGTTTTCCATCCAACTTTGTCTTTCTTCATCTTCTTTGAAGCCTGGATGACATCCAAATAAATATTAATGACAACTTAGTCCCTATATCTAGGAGAGTTCATGACCTAGGTGTATCATTGGACTGTGGTTTCTGAAATAAACAATGTTGTAATACTCGCTGGATGTCCGCTTCGAAACATTGGTTCTGTAAAGAGGTATCTGGATGAATATTCTGTAAAGAGACTTGTGATAAACTGTGTTATTACCAGAATTAACTACTATAGCTCTATCTATTACTACCTACCCAGAGTGCAACATAAGAAGTTACAAATCATAGTAAACAGAGAAGCAAGATTGATAAAAGATGCCCTACCCCGAGAAAGGATTATCCATGTACTGGAAACACTGGTTGCCCATTAAAGCTAGAATAAATTGTAAGGTATGTGCAATGACTCATCAAGTTATCAGAACTGGACGCTGAAAACATTTGAGAGAATTGTTACACGTCACATCGTGCAGCTATACAAAATCGTGTTAACACAAGAAGAGTCATAGATAGGTAGTAGGTTGGCCAAGGCACCAGCCATTCGTTGAGATACTACCGATAGAAAATTATTTGGTCCTTTGACTGGCCAGATAGTACTACATTGAATCCCTCTCTCTGGTTACGGCTCATTTTATTTTTGCAGACATACACTGAATAGTTTGGCCTATTCTTTACATATTCTCCTCTCTCCTCATACACTTGACAACACTGAAATTACCGAACAATTTTTCTTTGCTCAAGGGGTTAACTAATGCACTGTAAGTGTTCATTAGCTACTTTCCTTTTGGTAAGGGTAGAAGATAGACTTTAGCTATGGTAATCAGCTCTAATAGGAGAAGGACACTCCGAGATTAAACCTCTGTTCTCTAATCTTGGGTAATGCCATAGCCTCTGTACCTTGGTATTCCACTATCTTGGGTTGGATATCTTGCTTGAGGGTACACTATTCTATATTGTTTCTCTTCCTCTTGTTATTTTAGATATTTTTCCTTTTGTTATTTTCAAGTTTTTATAGATTACATATAAATGATTTATTTTAATGTTGTTATTGCTCTTAAACTTCTCTCGTAGTTTGTCTTTATTTCCTTCCCTCACTGGGCTATTTTCCCTGTTGGAGCCCTTGAGCTTATAGCATCCTGCTTTTCCAACAAGGGTTGTAACTTAAAAAGTAATAATAATAATAATAATAATAATAATATTGGATCCAAGATACACCTCTAATGTAGGTTCTGAAACTTTCAAATATGTCCCTAATATTGCAAAACGAGCTCCCACTAAACATTCGAAGGGCTTATATAAACCCTTTTAAGAAGTTAAAGATTTTTTATTCACGAAGTTCTATGATCATGTGGATTTGACAATCAACGCTAAATACTAGATATAATAATCTAAATACTTAAAATGTATCTGAAAGTAAATTAAGCTGCGATAGGAATGTAACATTTTAACGTATTATGAAGTTAGTTTTCTTGGGTGGATCCAGCGTCTTACTAAATCATCTACCATTTGTAAAGTCAGCCACGTGAAACATAATTTTGTACCTCATAAGCAGAGTTAAGATGAATTAATTTCTAATCAGATAGGCCTATTCAGTGTCGTTCACCAACGACACTTGTATACTCTCTCTCTCTCTCTCTCTCTCTCTCTCTCTCTCTCTCTCTCTCTCTCTCTCTCTCTCTCTCTCTCTCTCTCTCTCTCTTGTTTCCTCCATGTTCGTTTTTAACACACGCAATGAATATATATATATATATATATATATATATATATATATATATATATATATATATATATATATATATATATATATATACATATATATATATATATATATATATATATATATATATATATATATATATATATATATATATATATATATATCAGCTGTTGCTAGTCCAATACAGGAGAAAGGCTTTAGACATGCCTTTCCACTCCCATCTGTTTAGTCTATATATCAGTCTACAGTATATCAGCAAAATTCTAACTCTTCAATCCACGTTATATATATATATATATATATATATATATATATATATATATATATATATATATATATATATATAATATATATATATATATATATATATATGCCTCAAGATATGTCCTTCCACTCCTGTCTGTTTAAATGTCGCTCATGAATGGCAGAGGTAAGGGACAGGGGCATTGCCCTATCAAGCAGGACAATGCCTTAGAGACTTAGCATTTATACATATGATCAGCACCCAAGCCCCCTCTCCACCCAAGCAAGGACCAAGGAGGGCCAGGCAATGGCTGCTGATGACTCAATAGATAGACCTATAGGCTCCCCAACTCCCCCTACCCCCACTCTTAGCTCACAAGGATGGTGAGGTTGCAGCGACCAAAGGAACTGACGAGTTTGAGCGGGACTCGAACCCCAGTCTGGCGTTCACCAGTTAGGGACGTTACCGCATTGGCCACCATAACCCGGTCTAAGCCGGCAATTTTCTTAGCTCGTCAATCCATCACCTCTTTCTTTCTATCCTTCGGTTGTAGTCTCTAGGGACCCCTTCTGTTATTGTTATTGTCTGTCTATTATCTGTCATTCTCATTATGTCTTGCCTACGACCATTTCTTTTTCTTACATATTAGAATATCTTTTACTTTGGTTTGCTCTCGTATCCATGTTGCGTTTTCTGTTTCTTGTGTTATTCCCCTCATTATTCTTTCCTCAGCTCTTCTAGTTGTAACTAGCTTATGTTATAAGGCCTTAGTAAGGGTCCGAGTTTCTGATGCATAAATTAATACTGGTAGGACCATCTGATCAAATACTTTTCTTTTTAAAGAAAGTGGCATTTTACTCCACACACACACACACACACACACACACACACACACACACACACATATATATATATATATATATATATATATATATATATATATATATATATATATATATATATATATATATATATATATATAATGTTTATATATATTATATATATAAATATTATATATATATATATATATATATATATATATATATATATATATATATATATATATATATATATATATGTATGTATACGTATGTATATATTCATACAAAGGTCTGTGTGATTTACAATAAAGTTATGATGATGGCATTGCAGCAATTGACAGTTTCCGGTTTAAAATTGAAGTTCAAACGGTTTTATAAGGAATGTGAAATGGTCTGATAAACTGCAAATTCCATGAACTGACTCTTCGCGCGCTTTTCCGCTCGTTCATGATAGTCACATTCATCTCACAGCTGAAGCAACACGGACCAATAGCTTATAGCAAGATGGCTTCAAGAAATGCCCAGGAGGACGAGTCACCCTATATCGCATATACAGTACATCGTAATACTTCGTTAGTATGAAATACGAGTAGACCTCCTTTCACTCTCTCCCGCTGCCACCCGCAGCATTCACATGGCCATTGCCGGTATGTTGATCTCCTATTAATGAATGTGCAATGTTTACACGTAAAGTAAATAATAAAAGAATACTACGCTAATGATTAAGTCTCGAAATGCATAGGGAGTTAGTTTGGTTTTGCGGTAGATTTCTGGATAATCAAAGCGGTAATTTTACACTCCCTATTTCATTCAGTTGGAAGCGGGATAGATTCTTATTGCTATTAGAAATTAGCGTTTAACGAGCAGGTGTATATGGATAAAATGCTATGTGGCAACATAGCTGGTGCTAGGCTGGAGTACAATGACCGCAGACTGGGCGCAGTGTTGCCAATGTTGGCTATATAGCCGGTCTGGCGCAATTTCTTAAAGATGGGTAATATTTGCGTAACTCAATGCGTTTGAAGGGGGGAAATCCAGTTACCAAGGGTACATGATGCGGGAAAGTGAGAATGAAAACAAAAGCAGCTTGGTTAAACACTTGGGATATCTTTACTAGGTAAAATTCTTGAGATCTTATGAATTATATGCTTTAATAGGGCACGCGTTACCATAGCGCACCCTTTTCTCAATTGTCTATATGTATATATTTGCATTATGAAGGAAAATGAAAATCATTGGAAACTGGTGTCGTCGTAACAGATATCCTCTAAAATAGAATATCAATAATTCTATAACTAATATAGGATTTATATAGCTGCCAACCGACTTGGACAATGACCTTTAATTCCACTTCGGTCTCCCATGCAGAAGTGGAGAAACATTTTGTTTACAATTTCGACGGATGGAAAATCATGTGTCACCATTTATTAAACAGACGATTTTTTTTTTATTAAATGGCAGAATGTTGAGGGGGAAAAGTTAAATTTACTGGGAGAATACATAAATATTACACATAGAATATTGTTTATATTTTGGCATTTACCTTGTTACGGTATACATTGTGTTATTTTTTTTATCTTTTTGCTGTCATAACAAAAGTCTGTGATATTATTATTATTATTATTATTATTATTATTATTATTATTGTTATTATTACAAGCTAAGCTATAAACCCTAGTTGGAAGAGCAAGATGTTATAATTCCAAAGGCTCTAATTGGGAAAAATAGCCCAGTGAGAAAAGGAAATAAATAGACTGCATTATAAGAGAAGTAATAAATCAAAATAAAATATTTTAAGAACAGTAACAACATTAGATTAGATCTTTCATACATAAACTATAAAATCTTCGAAAAGAAAACAAGAGGAAGAGAAATAAGATAGAACAGCGTGGCCGAGTGTACCCTCAAGCAAGAGATCTCTAATCCAAGACTGGAAGGCCATATTACAGAGGCTGTGGCACTACCCAAGACTAGAGAACAATGGTTTAATTTTGGAGTGTCAATTTCCTTGAAGAGCTGCTCACCATAGCTAAAGAGTCTCTTCTACCCTTAAAGGGTTGAAAGCTACTCGTGAATGGCAGAGGCAAGGGACAGTGACATTGCCCTATCAAGCAGGACAATGCCCTAGAGACTGACCATAATACATATGATCAGCGCCCAAGCCCCTCTCCACCCAAGACAGGATAAAGGAGGGCCAGGCAATGGCTGCTGATGACTCAGCAGATAGACCTATAGACTCTTACAAGCACCCCATCCTTAGCCCAAAAGTATGGTGAGGTTGCACCGACCAAAGAAACTAAAGAGTTTGAACGGGACTCGAACCCCAGTCTGGCGATCACCAGTCAGGGACGTTACCACATTGGCCACCACTTACCAAGAGGAATTTAGCCAAAAGTGAACGCATTGCATATTAGCTACTTGTGTAATTGTAATTCTTGTTTATTTTGTGTACTTTGTATTACATTGCTTAATGCAGTATGCCAAAATTCGCCTGAAAGAAGCTTAGAAAGCCAGAAATTTGCCATGTAAGCCCATAGGGGGTATAACCTGTTGTTCATATATGATCAAAACGAAAGGGAGAACAGAAAGTTAATCAACTGATGCAGAGAAAAATCGAGTAACATTAATAAGTGAAAGACATAAAAGCTAAGACAAAGGTATTATTATTATTATTATTATTATTATTATTATTATTATTATTATTATTATTATTACTTGCTAAGCTCCAACCCTATTAGGAAAAGCAGGATACTCTAAGCTCAGGGGTTCCAACATGGAAAATAGCCCAGTGAGAAAAGGAAAAATAGAATATTTTAAGAAGAGTACACATAAATTCGAAGTAGCACTGTTTATAACTTGTTTTATAATTGTGACTATCAACATTGTAACACGATTTGGAAGACCATACAATTCTAGAATAGATAAAACACTTGGCATTTGGAATGATCTTTCTAATCAGGCAGTTGAATCGGCGGAAGTTAAAAAATTCAAATTTGCAACGGATGTTTTTTTTTTTTTATGTTGAACAATCTGACATAAGTCTCTCTTCAAAGATCTATTTTAATTTTTTACTTTTCTTTAAATAGTTTATATTAATCATTCATTATCTCTTGTAGTTTGTCTATTTCTGAGTTTTGAACAAATTTGACTAAATAAGTGTTTTACTTTCTGTTTTTAATCTATTGACCACCGGGAAGTGATAGACTGTTGATTAGTCACAGTTAACCAACGTGAGCTCGTGTCTGAGTTACACAGCAGTTAAGCTCACGTCTGGTAGGTCGTGGATCGTTTCTGACCTACTGCATACCAGTTCACCCACCAGAAATGGGTACCACTGACATCTGTTCCGGTTAAAAATGGCCGTAGTAAACACACCCTTAATTCTTGTTACTCTTCTTGAATGATTTTATTTTTCCTTCTTTCCTTTCCTCACTGGGCTATTTTCCGTGTTGGAGCCCCTGGCCTTATAGCATCCCAGCTTTTCCAACTAGGTTGTAGCTTACCAAGTAATAATAATAATAATAATAATGATAATAAACAGTTGGACATTAGGCCTACTCTTCTGGCTTCATCGCTTTCAGATGAGATAGAAGCGTATATATATATATATATATATATATATATATATATATATATATATATATATATATATATATATATGTGTGTGTGTGTGTGTGTGTGTGTGTGTGTGTGTGTGTGTGTGTGTGTGTATATATATATATATATATATATATATATATATATATATATATATATATACACACACACACACACACACACACACATATATATATATATATATATATATATATATATATATATATATATATATATATATATATATATATATATATACTTTGTGTACGTTCATGCATAATAGTATGTTCATAATTGAAGCAATTGAGATAAAGCCATAACACCCCATTGCCGGTGGCTTCCATATAAATGAGGTAATGCTTTTGCAATCACCGTGACCGCAGAGCCAGACTTTTCTTAGAAGAGTGAGTTGCAGTGAGATCTCTGCAGTTCAACTGGCAAAGTGAATTGTCACCATATTTTCACTTCAGACAAGATTAGTCACGATGACATCAGTGTTTCACCCTTGCAAAACTGAGGGAGTGAGACTAGAGATATTGCATTTGACGTTCGAATGTGCAGAGGGTTTTCTCTTCTGTAAATATTAAGACTTATGTTTTATATCAATAAGTGTTGCTTGTATTGTAATCGTGAATAAAGATAATGTATACTAACTCTACAACCCATGGAGCTGTTTGGTACATATACTCGTAGTGAAGGAAAGAAACTTGTTAATCATCTATCTGAAACTTAGGTGAAGATAGTTTTATAAGTTCTTTCTGTTGATATTTAAACTCATTCATATATTACCCTTCGTTTGAAACGTCGTATTATTATTATTATTATTATTATTATTATTATTATTAGTAGTAGTAGTAGTAGTAATACAACCCTAGTCGGAAAAGCAGGATGCTATAAGCCCAAGGGCTCCAACAAGGAAAAATAACCCAGTAAGGAAAGGACATTAGGGAAATATCTACAAGAGAAGCAATGAACAATTAAAATCAAACACTTTAAGCAATAATAACATCAAAATAGATCTCTCATACATAAACTATAAACAGAAAAAAAACATTAACCTATAGGACTAAGATGAGCATAACCAGACTGAAAAAGTGATACACAGCCGTTAGATATAAGAGAGGCAAGGGTTCACAATGAGACTAGAGATCTAGTGGCGTGAGTCCGTCAGATCTAGAAAAAAATCTACGAGAAATCCTAGAGGAATTGGAATGTTTATTTTTGTTATTGGCTCGGTGTTTCACCTGTACGTTTGTGAAGCAATAGGCCAAGGACGCTCACGATAGAGCCATTTGCGGTTTCATGGCGAGACCTGCTCTCCCTATTTCCTTCCTGTTAACATTTCTCCTCCATTTTACTCTCGAGAAATATTTCTTCGCATCCAGTAAATGCTCACCCAATATAGATTTTATATAGCCATCCAGTCTGTCGATTTTTTGCCTAGAATATACACCAAACTTTTTCTTCAACCTATGAAATGGAAATGTTGAACAGGCTGACATAAGTCTCTTTTCATAGTTTATAAATGAGAGATGTTTTAATGTTGATACTGTTCTTAAGATATTTTATTCTAATTTCCATTACTTCTATAGTAGTATATTTATTTCCTTATTTCCTTTCCTTACTGGGCTATTTTTCCCCGAAAGAGCCCTTGGGCTTATAGCATCCTGCTTTTCCAACTATAGTCCATTTCTTTTAGCGAGGCAGATTTGCACCGACTCGCAGTGGTGCCCTTTTAGCTCGGAAAAGTTTCCTGATCGCTGATTGGTTAGAATTATCTTGTCCAACCAATCAGGGATCAGTAAGCTTTTCCGAGCTAAAAGGACACCCCTACGAATCTGTGCAAATCTGCCTCGCTAAAAGAAATGGACTATAGGGCTGTAGCTTAGCTAGTAATAATGATATTTAAGTATTCTCGTAACCTTTGCTTTCCATACTCTCCTAACTGCTTCTTTCTTTTAAATGTCCTTCTAGTTGTTTCAGATTCTACATCTTCCTCTTTAAATGACCTTTACTTTCATTGGAAAACTCTTGACTATTTTTTCCCTTGATATGCTTTACTAACTGTTTTTTTTTCTTTTAGCTTTGAATATTCTCTTGACTTTTTCCTCCATTAGATGCTCAATTGACTATTTTACTTCCATTAGATACTCAATTGACTATTTTTCTTCCGTTAGATCCTCAATTGACTATTTTATTTCCATTAGATACTCAATTGACTATTTTTCTTCCATTAAATACCCAATTGATTATTTTTCTTCCATTAAATACCCAATTGATTATTTTTCTTCCATTAAATGCTCAATTGACTTTTTCTTCTATTAAATACTCAATTGACTATTTTTCTTCCATTAAATGCTCAATTGACTTTTTCTTCTATTAAATACTCAATTGACTATTTTTCTTCCATTAAATGCTCAATTGACTACTTTATTCCCCCTTAGAATGTACTGCATACTACTTTTTTTCTTTTGAATATCCTTGACTACTTTTTCCTTAAGCTACTCCAGGCTTCTTTGTTCCTTTCAAAATTTTACTTTAACTTCCTTTTAGATATTCTCTTGACTATTTATTATTTTCAAAATGTATCCACCTTTTTAATTTATTTCTCACCAATTTCCGTCCACACAACTTCTCTCTCTCTCTCTCTCTCTCTCTCTCTCTCTCTCTCTCTCTCTCTCTCTCTCTAGTCATGACCTTGTTAAAATCTTAGCTGTAAACTATTTTTCCGTATTATTATTATTCCTTTCAATTTTTTCCACCTGTCCTTTCCATAACTGAATGTATTCGTCTACTTTAAGTCTGTATTGTAGAAAATCTTTTGTTTTAATTTCTTTTTGAATCATCAATTTCCTGTGATTAGAAACTCACTCCTGAGACACCCCCCCCCCCCTGCCCCCGCACTCCACTTGTCGCTTTATCTCTTTTTAATCTCGTTTCCACAAAGTTCGTAACTACCTCAATGTTTAAATCCGTGGATGTAAGAATCTGTATTGCCAACAGCTTCGACTGGAAGTGACTACGCGTTGGCGTATTTCAGGCGCGAATGTCGCTATAGCTGGCGGTTTCTTCGCGTAAAATAGCGACCAGATTCTCGTAGCAAATGTCTACAACACCAAGAAACAGCTGCTGCTTCACTTCAGTCACCCGCTAGCCATCGCGTAGTAAACTCTTGCTGGTTTTTGCTCTCCGTCCAGTTCATGTTTTATCTGCTATGAAATTTCTTCTGTTCTTTCTTTTGAAATTATTATATGTGGATATTGAATCAAAAGTGACCGAAAGAGAAAAGTGCAGCTTCAGGCTGCGCTGAGAGTGGTGATTTTTCAGTAAGAAATTGGATTATAATATAGTCTTGACACCGGCCGCATTAATGGAAGAAAAATGAAGATAGTTTTATAGAATATGAAATCTGTCAGCTTTGTTGACATCCTCCAGTGCATTTTCAAGATTGCAAGGTAAGTGTCGAAGCAGAGAATACAAGTGATAAAACGTCTATAAAGGCAGTTTTATTTTAAAGTTATCAATGCGTTCGTTGTATGTAATTTGCAGTTACGCCAGGGGAGTGCTAAGGGAAGATATATGTGTGTGTGTGTGTTTGTGCGTGTTGTCCAACAGATCAACTTGGTAGGAAGCGGGCTTTAGGTGATCCTGAATATTATTAGACTAGATAGCCGCCAGTACTTTAAGGACAGAAGCGAACAGTAGCCGGTAGTTTAAGCCTAACGCCTGTCAACTTGGAGCATGTGCACGTCAGTGGCTCCAAAGATAGCATAAGGCCCTTTAGGTAGTTTATGCCCACTTTCCTTATGTACTTGTTGGTAATAACGAATTAATATATTTATCGATGAAGATGACATTGGCAAACTCGCCTCCAAGTATTTATCCAAACTTTGCTTCGTATTTTTTTGACAGATAATAAAACCACCTTTGATTTTATGGAGATACATTTTTTTTAATTTTTTTTTTTCTAAATGATGGAAAATTGCCAGAATCACTGAAGCCTGGCATTCAACGCGTATAATTATTTATTTTTTACCAGGGAACCACATGGAATGTTTCATGAAGGTGAATGTGGTGAACTTGTTACTAAGTTCACGAAACTTACTGTCAAAGTTTTTTTAATTTTTTTATTCACATTGATATTTTTAATATTTAATTTAAAGATCCCGTAAACAATATAATTTTTAATAACTAGACACGTTATTTAATGTTTGTTTACATGTTATATTCAACTTAATGTTACATTGGTTAGAATCCAAATGTGGTTTTGAGAACTAATTCAACAGTGATGTTGAATTGGTACACATATCATGGCTGTCTGGCCGTATCGTCCATCCATCTGTAACAAGTGCGAAAACTGGTTTACTAGCTGGAGACCAGTTTTTTATATATAAAACCTGGAGTCCGAGTAGGGACCTCTGTGAGAGAGAGAGAGAGAGAGAGAGAGAGAGAGAGAGAGAGAGAGAGAGAGAGAGAGAGAGAGAGAGAGCATGCGCGTTAATCTCATTCACAGCATCAAGGTATAGGCAATTGTTTAAACTTCCTGACTTTATTTAGTAACTAGGCCCATGCAATGACGGTATGAATGGGTGACAACGCGACGACTGTGAATTATTTTTCATGTAATCTACTGTACTTTTTAGAACATTCAATATATTAAAAGTATTATTAACTTTAAAATCGACTAGTTATAGTAAACTGAAACTTTTGTCAACCTAAGTAAATTTTCTTTAGATCTACATTGAGATGAAATTAATGCAGAGAGTAGCATCATCTGTATATGTAACAAGATTGTTTTAAAGCCAAAACGCATGTCATGTTTACGGTATATTGTAGGGAAAGTGATAGGCCGAGAGCACTACCCTTTGTCTCTTTGGTATAACTGCTTTGTAATGTATCACTTAAACAGTCAATAATGATAAGGAAATATTCATCTATTCCCGTCTGTTTAATTTGAAAAGGAGCTCCTTATGATTAACACGATCAAAAGCTAATCATACGAACTGCTTGACTACATTCAGGGGATTTCTGTATAGCATTGGAAATTGGAAGAAGGGCATCAAGGCCTTTGCTAAAGCTATAGGACAATGTTGGAAACTTCGTCATTATAGAGAAAATATTTCGTAATGAAGATTATTATTGAGTAATAAAAGATTGTTTTTTTTTATTGTTATATACTAGAGATTAAATATGGAAGAAAAACATTGACTAAGTGCACTAATACCGAATAATCATGAAAGGTATTTTACAGGTAATGTGACTTGAACGCTTCGAACAACAAACTCGATTAGCTCAGTTGTAGCAACAGTTGTCTAGTACCACACGTGCGCACTATTGACTTGTTTGTTAACCACACACACACACACACACACACACACATATATATATATATATATATATATATATATATATATATATATATATATATATATTGACAGTGATATATATATATATATATATATATATATATATATATATATATATATATATATATTGACAGTGATATATATATATATATATATATATATATATATATATATATATATATATATATATGTGTGTGTGTGTGTGTGTGTGTGTATATGTATATGTATATATTGACAGTGTCACCGTTTCGCTTGACCTCTAGCCCTTCGAATGTTTATAGTTTTAAGTATGAAAACTTTTTTGGATTAACTTCTTATCTAATGGCAAATGATAAATATGTGCAACTGATTGCCACACTTTCCTTACACACACACACACACACACACATATATATATATATATATATATATATATATATATATATATATATATATATATATATCTGTATATATATATCTGTATATATATATCTGTATATATATATATGTATATATATATAAATATATATATATATATATATATATATATATATATATATATATATATATATATATATATATATATTATGCGTTTTCAAGATGACCAAACTATTTTTTTATTATTCTATTTTATTTATAAAGCAGCTCTTCATTAAGTGAAAGTGTTTGCTTAAACTCCGTCTCGCCCCACAAATGTTAAAAAAAAAAAATCCTTAAAGTTATACAGTACTTAGCAAAGTGACCTACTTTCTTGAGCTTCTCATTTTCAGAGACCACTGTCCTCAGACATTTGGTTTAGATATCTCTCATGCCATTACTCTCTTCAAATACCTTTAGATGAAGCTCTCGGCTACATTGCTACCTGGACGTTGCTCTCCCAGAATTAGTCAGTGGCTCGGGGGTTAATAGTTGAGCCGTGTCCCAAGGGTAAGGGAGTGCCCATTGATGGGTTATAAACCCCTTTGGTACGAGGAAATTTCTCGCCGTGTACGTGAGAAAATCCCTTTGGGTTTTGTAACCTGAAATCCTGTACCCCCAGCGAGGGCTTTCTTAATTTAGCAACTTCTAGATATTAGTTTTCTACCTATTGTGTTGTTAGTTAGGTGCCTAGGTTGAGGATATGGGGCATGCATTCTTGAAAGGGACATGTGATATACTATATATATATATATATATATATATATATATATATATATATGTATATATATATGTGTGTATATATATATATATATATATATATATATATATATATATATATATATATATATATATATATATATAGCCTTAGAACATAAGCTAGTTACAACTCGAAGAGTTATGGAAGCAATAATGATGAGAATAACGCTTAAGAGAGGGTGAAAGAGCAATATGGATACGAGAGCAAACTAAAGTTGATGATATTCAAACAATATGAAAGAAAAGGAAATGGACATGGGCCGGACATATAATAAGAATGGCAGGTAATAGGTGGACAATAGGTCTATAGGGATTGTAAAATAAGCAGGCGAAGGAAGAGAAGACGACGGATTGACTAACTAGGAAAGTTTGCGGGCTTGGATAGGACCATAAACCGATGCAAGTGAAAGGACATGTCTGAAGCCTTTGTTCTGCAGTGATTTAGTAACTGTTATATATATATATATATATATATATATATATATATATATATATATATATATATATATATATGTGTGTGTGTGTGTGTGTGTGTGTGTGTGTGTGTGGTTCATTTATGACTGGGCCTTTTCATTAAATTCTGTTTCCTTTCTTTCTTGAGTTGGGAAAAGTTAACGATGAGGTAGCCGATGTAGTGACGTTCCCTGACTGTTGAACGCCGGACTGGGGTTCGAGTCCCGTTCAAACTCGTTAGTTTCTTTGGTCACTACAACTTCACCATCCTTGTTAGCTAAGGAAGGGGGGTGAGTTGTTTGGGGGGAGCCTATAGGTCTATTTGCCGAGTCATCAGCAGCCATTGTCTGGCCCTCCCTGGTCCTATTTTGGGTGGAGAGGGGTCTTGGGCGGTGATCATATGTATGTATGGTCAGTCTTTAGGGCATTGTTCTGCTTGTTAAAGCAATGTCACTGTCCCTTTGCCTCTGCCATTCATAATCGGCCTTTAAACCTTTTGTAGAGCAATGCTGCAAATAATGCATCTGATAGTTAATTTAGTTTTTTGCTTCTCTGAAATATTATTATTATTATTATTATTATTATTATTATTATTATTATTATTATTACTATGAGTTAAACTACAACAATATGTAGAAAAGTAGGATGTCATAAGCCCAAGGGCTCCAACAGGAAAAATAACCTAGTGAGGAAAGAAATTAAAGAAAAATTGTGTGCCTGAGTGTACAGTATCCTCAAGCAAGAGGACTCTAACGCAAGTCAGTGAAAGACCATGGTAGAGGCTATGGCACTACCCAAGACTAGAGAACAAAGAATTGATTTTGGAGTGACATTCTAGATGAGCTGCTTACCATAATTAAAGGGTCTTTGCTACCCTTACTAAGTGGAAAGTAGCCACTTAAAAATTACAGTGCAGTTACTTTTAACCCCTAGAATGAAGAAGATTTTTTCGATAATCTTAGTGTCACATGTATGAGGAAAGAGGAGAATGTGTAAAGAATAGGCCAGAATATTTGGTGTATGTGTAGCAGGAAAAAATTAGCTGTTATCAGAGAGGGATCCAATGCTGTATTATCTTCTTAGTCAAAGGACCCAATAACTCTCAGGCGGTAGTATCTCAACGGTTGACTGCTCCTTGGACAACCTACTACCTACTAAATAAATGTTTAAATGATAAGGAAATTCTTCTGTCTGTGTCAACCCATTTCTCGTGTTATACTTTTGTTTTTTCCATCCTCCCTTTGAAGGCCTTCGTAGTTTTGTAGTGTATTTTAGACAGTCATCAATACGAAAGGTAATTTATTTGTAATTGCATATGTCAACAATTGGTTGCAGTATTTTCAAGATGTAATTTATTTCAATTTAAACCGGCTCTAATATATAGTTTTCTTAATTACGTATATTCTTTTGTGTTTTTGCCATTAATTTTAAACAAATTTACAGCAACTACGTAAGATGATCGCATAGGCTAACTTTTGTTTAAAAAAAAATACTCTTGACTTTACTCTACTTTTATTTAGGCCTAAACAGCTGAGACTGCAGTTGATAACCTTAGGCCTATTTTACGGAACTATCCATAATGCCTTTGAATTTGAGATAAAAGACTTTGTTTTTGTTTTTATCTCTTAGAATCATTAAAAGAGGAGCGATTTCATGGGCCTAGAATGTTGGTATCTCCTGTGTTGGGCTTTCGGCTTTTTACGGAAGGAATTAAGCCTATTCATCATACCGATAGGTTCTCGTGCCGCCTCTCTCTCTCTCTCTCTCTCTCTCTCTCTCTCTCTCTCTCTCTCTTATCTGGTTATTTTTATAACCTTGGAAACACAGACGTTTTTAATTCTCAATTGAGTGACTTATTTATTGTTAAGTATACTGTATTATACATTATATAATTACTACAATTATAGAATTATATTTAAGAAAGCCTGTGTGACAGTCTTCAGTTTGATTTCACATACAATGTTCAATAACCATCGCAAAGGATAAGATAGCAATTTGAAGTGTCAATTTCTGCATGTGGATTGAGGATCCAACATTTATGATTCAAGCCTTTCTTTATTTTGTACAGAAAACATTCGAAATTGTTTGCAATTCTTTTCTTCTTTGACTGGCCAGACAGTACTACAATGGATTCTTCTCTCTGGTTACGGCTCATTTTTTCGTCTGCTTACGCATGCACCGAATAGTCAGACCTATTTTTTATATATTCTCCTCTGTCCTCATGCACCTGACAACACTGAGATGATTATTATTATTATTACTTACTAAGCTACAACCCTAGTTGGACAAGCAGGATGCTATAAGCTTAGGGGCTCCAACAGGGAAAATAGCCCAGTGAGGAAAGGAAACAAAGAAAAATAAAATATTTTAAGTACAGTAACATTAAAATACTTTATAAACTATGAAAATTTTAACAAAACAAGATGAAGAGAAATAAGACAGAATAGTGTGTCTGAGTGTACCCTCAAGCAAGAGAACTCTAACCCAAGACAGCGGAAGACCATGGTACAGAGGCTATGGCACTACCCAAGACTAGAGAACAATGGTTTGATTTTGGAGTGTCCTCCTAGAAGACCTGCTTACCGAAGCTAAAAAGTCTTTTCTACCCTTACCAAGAGGAAAGTGGGCACTGAACAATTACAGTGCAGTGGTTAACCCTTTCGGTGAAGAAGAATTGTTTGGTAATCTCAGTGTTGTTAGGTGTATGAGGACATAGGAGAATACGTAAAGAATATGCCAAACTATTCGATGTATATGTAGGCAAAAGGAAAATGAACCGTAACCAAAGAGAATAATCCAATGTAATACTGTCTGGCCAGCTAAGGACGCCATAACTCTCTAGCGGTAATATCTCAATGGGTGGCTGCCACCCTGGCCAGGGTTTACTGCACTATTCATTGTTCACTAGCCACTTTCCTCTTGGTGAAGGTAGTCGAGAGTCTTTAGCTATGGTCAGCAGCTCTTCTAGAAGACAATCTAAAATCAAACCATTGTTCTCTAGTCTTGGGTAATGCCATGTCCTCTGTACTATGGTTTTTCAGTCTTGGGTTAGTTTTCTTGCTTAAGGGTACACTCAAGCACACTATTATATGTTTCCTTATTTCCTTTCCTCTCTGGGCTATTTTGCCTGTTGGAGCACTTGGGCTTATAGCATCCTTCTTTACCAACTAGGGTTGTACCTTAACTGTTAGTAATAATAATAATCATAATAATACTAATCAAAATCAGGTCCACTTACTGTCTTCTCAAGTCTCTGTCACCTTGTGATAGTCGTTTTTCTAAAATACGATGACAATAACTCGGTCATGATCAGGCGGCCACAGCAACGGGTGTATCACATAGGTGTAGACCTATTTAACTGTGTACCTATCATTTATGTATTAGTTTGCAATGCAAGTTCATGGCGTCTGGGTTTGTTCCACAGTGCACACTTCAGTATTGTTGGTGTGTTTTTTGGCCTTGAAACGCTATGGTGTGGCTGAACTGGTCGGATATGTTACGGAGTAGTTAACAAGTGAGCAGATTTTCTTTTGGCTATTACGGTGGAGACGCAGATGTGCCACATATTACGTAATATTCGGAGACATACTGTGCTATGTTAATAGCATGGGATGTTTGGCCGTTAGTAGTCCACTGCAGGACAAAGGCCTCAGATGTGTCCTTCCAGTTTTGCTTGTTTGTGGTCTTTCAATGTCAGTCTATACCCGCATTTTTTTAGCGCGTCAATCTTTCGTCTTCTCTTCCATCTCCTGCTTCTCTTGTAACCTCCAGGGACCCATTCTTTTATTCTCAATGTCCATCTATCAGGTTGCTTTCCTATTCATGTTACTCCTTTTCTGCCTCTAACTGTTATTCCCATCATTATTCTTTCAATATAATGTGTGATTCTGTAATTGTAAATGACTGAGGATGGCCATGCAGTAATTGACGAAGCACTAAGTTTATCTTGAGTGTAATTTGCAGAACAACATCATGTGGGTACATGAAGGTATACTGTACAAGTGCCCGAGAACGGAATAGGAGAACATGTTGATCCATGTACAATTTTAAAGGGTATTTACTACAGTATTACCGAATATTAAATTCTCTCCCAGCTTCTATTTTCAATGGCTATAAAGACGGTTTATCATAGCCTTAATTTTTGCCATATTTAATGCGGATTTTAGATCAACCGTGTTCGTCCGGCTATCGCATGAAAAATCAATTTTAAAATTAACATTTAAGCCTAATGGTTTAAAGCCATAATTCTCGTGATATAATCTCGCCTTTTATCGTACTTACGAATGTAATATTTTGTTATAAGTTGCCGGATATCTTCGAATTTCTTTTTAGATTTAAACGAATGACTACACACACACACACACACACACACACATATATATATATATATATATATATATATATATATATATATATATATATATATATATATATTATACACATACATACGTACATACATACACATACCAGTGTACGCTATCCGACAAGTAATTATGCACATAAACGCACCCCCTATCGTTACCCGTGGGACGGGGAGAGCTGGACATGATATATATATATATATATATATATATATATATATATATATATATATATATATATATATATATATATATATATATATATGTATGTGTGTGTGTGTGTGTGTGTGTGTGTGAGATATGCATGTGTGTACGAGTGTGCGCTCATGGCCGTTTAGGTCATAGGTTTTGGTCATCAAAGTAATTCTCTCTCTCTCTCTCTCTCTCTCTCTCTCTCTCTCTCTCTCTCTCTCTCTCTCTCTGAGCCGCCAGTTGCCGTTTATCAGATACCGTATAAGTTGGTCAACCAGAGGGAGAAGGGAACTGTCTCTTTTGTTGATTTGCCAGATTAGGAGATCGGAAGGCAAAGGGAAGCAGCAGCAACAGCAAGAAGAAGCCGGCCGGCCGTGGATGGCAGTCAGTGCTACTTGTTGCTTGGGATGCAGTTTCGTAATACTGGCTCAGAGAGAGAGAGAGAGAGAGAGAGAGAAGGTTGGTGGGGGGTTGACTTCAGCATCGGTGACTTCTTGTTTCGAAACTTAGCTGTGCCTGTCAATAGTTCTCACTAACAAGACAGTTTGAATTCAAGGTTTTGACTCTCGCCTACGAAAGAGAGATGAAAATGGAGTTCTTATTTGATTTTAGTATAATATTCAATCTATGCAGTGTTGTTAGGTGAAATAACCACCGGATTAAAAGAGAAACTAGGCTCTTGAAGACTCCCCTGGTGTGCTGTGCATGACAAGAATAATGTTCTACACCAAGCACTCCCCAAGTTGAGTCGCATATATAATGCTTTTCCTGCCACCAGTCTTTTGCACCTGTTGCAATGTTTGCCTTGTCTGCTTGTGGTTTGAGGAAGGGTGAGGGCACTCGCTGCCTTTTTTTGAGGCCTCTGCTAAAACGGTAAGAGAAAAGGGGCTCGTAAGGGGGTAGTGACGTCAGTGCATCTCACCGGTGCGCTGTAAGGGTTAATAAGAGGGTCTTTTTAGCGTCCCTTCGGTTCATAGCTGCACCCACTTTTTAACTTTCTTCATCTTCTGTTTCCGATTTCGAAAATCTCTCCATCTCCCTCACACATATATATATATATATATATATATATATATATATATATATATATATATATATATTATATATATATATACATACATACACTGGATATTCGTTTATGATGAATGCGTCTGGCTGTACAAGGATTCGAACCTATGCCTGATTTGAAACAATGCCACCAAGGACCTCTAACCAAGTTATGACTTGGCTATTAATAATAATAATAATAATAATAATAATAATAATAGTCTCCCCTATATGATAAAAAGAAATTGTCTAACTATATATATATATATATATATATATATATATATATATATATATATATACATGTATATATACATTATATATATATACATGTATATATACATTATATATATATATACATGTATATATACATTATATATATATATATATATATATATATATATATATATATATATATATTCTGACACGCTCAGTTGCAGAGGGAGTAATCATACCCCGGTGGGAGGAGTTACCCGAGAGGGTACAGTTAGAAACCACACACTATTACAAATTGCCGAACCAGCGTATTTTAGTTAGGTAAAGGGAATGGTTGAATCTGTGTGCATATCTATCTAAATATTCAGACGTAATTTTTGACGGGGCGGGTACACTAGTAATAATAATTTTCACTTGTAAGACACCTAGAGAAAATTTTGAACCAACTCTGTCATCTCGTGTACTGTATGTACTCAATGAGATAGTACTAACATTTTAGAACATTATATGGTACTCGAGTCAGTCACAAACTATTTTTGAAGTCTGATGAATTAATTATTATTAATATTATTATTATTATTATTATTATTATTATTATTATTATTATTATTATTTGCTAAGCTACAACCCTATTTGGAAAAGCAGGATGCTATAAGCCTAGGGGCCACAACAGGGAAAATAGCCGAGTGAGGAAAGGAAACAAGGTAAAATGAAATATTCTAT
Source organism: Palaemon carinicauda (assembly GCF_036898095.1). Taxonomy (NCBI): domain Eukaryota; kingdom Metazoa; phylum Arthropoda; class Malacostraca; order Decapoda; family Palaemonidae; genus Palaemon; species Palaemon carinicauda. The sequence continues at coordinate 64,999,145 of NC_090759.1, forward strand.
GAACATTATAATATATATATATATATATATATATATATATATATATATATATATATATATATATATATATATGTTTGTGTGTATGTATGTATATATATAATGTACCTTTAGCTTTGTCTCCGTCTTCCGATAATTTCATCTGTATTAAACAAATTAACATATATAAATCTGTCATTGTCAATGATTCATACATACACAGTACTACGCAAAATAGGAATAAAGAAAAAAAATCCATTACATAACGTCCTTCTTAATGATTAATATGACCCCTATATGGAAATTACCCCGATTACATTATGACATATCTCAATGGCCCATCATAAATGACGTCTACAAATTGGGATATAAATGTGAATGTTTATCCATAAAGTTAGTTATATATAATATGGCAAAGTGGTATTATGCTCCCTCTACGAGTGGGTATACCTTAACGTGGTGAAAGGGTTTGTTTATCGCCATGATTAGCGAAGCTGCGCTACTCAGGGACATCTATACTAGTTTGGTTTGCTGTGAGCGTTCGGATGAAAATCTCCCATCATCATCATCAATCCGCAATGGCCAGCGTGATGTTGAAATCGCCAAACTCATGTGTGAGGCCTTTGTCTAACAGTGGGCTAGAAACGGCTGCATTTATATATATATATATATATATATATATATATATATATATATATATATATATACACACATATAATATATATATAATATATATATATATGAATAATAAAATATATATGTATATATATATATATATATAGTATATAGTATGTATATATATATATATATATATATATATATATATATATATATATATATAGTATATATATATATATATATATATATATATACACATACAGTATATATATATATATATATATATGTGTGTGTGTGTGTGTATATATATATATTCGGTCACACTGAGCGGGATTACCAAATGTATAACTATTTGGTCTCTCCCCTGTCCCCCCGGCTAGAGGGGAGAGTGAGTAGCCATACCCTGGTGATAGTAGGTACTCCGACAGGTACACTGAGACCACAGCTGCTGTGTTGTAGGTAGGACAGTAGGAAGGGTTGAATCTTTGTATGCGTTTGTGTGCATATTTAAATATTTAGCAGTCCTTTTTGACTGATGACGTACACTAGTAATATAAGTATCCTTAAGGGGAGTTGTGAAGTTTTTTTTTGTCACTATTTGTATAAATCGTTATTTGTTTTCGTTTTATTGAAATTTATTTACCTTTTTTTAATATTGACTATTACTCTGTTCTTCATCTTTTTCTCCATCTTTACGAATAATTTGTTAGACATATTTAGCATTACATGGAATAATTGATTGCAATGATAATGATGATAATGAATTGAAGTGTATAGTTGAGTAATCGATTTAGTTGAATACTTTTTTCGCAATTTTTTTTTATTAAATGAATTTAAATTGTTCATCTTAAGTAACTCTACCATGAAAATAATTCCGCAAATGGTTATTACCATGATTTTGCGCCGTACAAAAACTTTTCATTTATTATTATTATTATTATTATTATTATTATTCCCTTCTCAAAAAGTAATGCTCAACTTAAGCCGGTCCCAAGACTGAATGAAGTGGGAGGGTTAAACGTAACAGGAAAAAAAAGTACTCAAAATTACAACCGAGTTGAGTCCGTAAGTGGCAAACTGTTGGCATTAATTAAAGATCTTTCCACCCACTTTTACGCCTTCTGCTATACCTCTGTTCCAGATTTCACTCTTTAAAATTACTGTCCAAACTTATCATGTCTCAATGGCCTCCCCGGTCCTATCGCTAGACCTTGGCCAAAGCACCAGTCAACCGTTGAGGTACTACCGCTAGAACGTTAGTTATTGGGTCCTTTGAGTGGCCAGATAGTACTCCTATATAATTGATTCCTCTTTGGTTACGGCACTTTTCCTTTTCCTACACATACACCGTATAGTCTGTAATATTTACAAATTCTCCTCTTTCCTCATACATCTGACATATCTGGTTACGGCTCACTTTATCTTTGCCTAAGCATACCCCCTATAGTCTGTCCTCTTCTTTACAAATTCTCCTCTTACCTCATACATCTGACATCTCTGGTTACGGCTCAATTTTCATTTTCTTTTCCTACACATACACTGTATATTTTGCCCTATTCTTTACAAATTCTCCTCTGTCCTCATACATCTGACAGCACTTAAGATAACTGAAAAATTCTTCACACAAGGGGTTAACTACTGCACTGTATTTGTTCCGCGACTACTTTCCACATGGTAAGGTTAGAATAACTTCTGCTCATTTAGGAGAAAGACACTCCAAAATCAAACCATTGTTTTCTAATCTTGGGTAGGGCCATAGCCTCTGTAACGTGATCTCCCACTATCTTGGGGTAGAGTTCTCTTGCTTGAGGGTACACTGGTACACTATTCTGTGTTTCCTTGTTTTATAATCTTAGGTAGGGCCATAGCCTCTGTAACGTGATCTTCCACTATTTTGGGGTAGAGTTCTCTTGCTTGAGGGTACACTTGGACACTATTCTATTTCCTTACTGTATATTCTTTCCTCACTGGGCTATTTCCCCTTTTGGAGCCCTTGGGCATATACAGTAACATCCTGCTTTTCCAACTAGGGTTTAGCTTAGATAATCATAATAATAATAACAATAATAGTAATAATAATAATAATAATAATAATAATAATAATGATATGGCCGAATGCCATCAACACCCTTCTCCTTCATTCAACCTCTGAAATGAAATTCTAATTCTTGTTTGCAAAGCGTGACGTCATAGCAGTGACGTCACAGCAGGACGTTGTTTATTCTGACAGTCGTGGAATGAATTTGTTTATGTCCCTTTGTGGTAAATGGTTCCTGAGCCTTTATTGCAGTGGGGAATTCGTGGGATGCGTTTTTTTGTTATAAGTTTTAATTTGTTTTACTTTTTTACGCAAAAATGTTTTTCCTTATTACTTTAAACTGACTCAAATGTTTTACTCTGTTGATTTTACCTTGAATTAGTATTTTTTTATTTTTTACACTTTATAAGGTTTAATTAAAGATTCTGTAACTGTTTGTTATTTTATGGCTACTCTTAATTTTAATTTGTAATTGGGTTTATTATGAAATCGAACCGAAACTTTATGATAAATATCTTAATGTATTTTGACATTTTTATGTCATATTAATAGTCATTCCATTAATCTAATCTTTTATCTCGAATATTTTATCCAACAAAAATTGCATTTTGATAATTTTATTGGATTTTTGGAGTAATGTAATTATTTTAATACTGTCTTTTACATAGATTTTATCTAACAAGAACTTTGATAATCTTTCCTTTCCGATATACGAAGTTGGAAAGACACTCTCTCTCTCTCTCTCTCTCTCTCTCTCTCTCTCTCCGTTTGTGCGTAGCCACAGAACTATAGTCGCCGCAAAGATTTTGGGCGAAATAAGCCCCATCCCCTGATGACGTCATAGCCAATCACGTCTCACGTTAGCAGCTGTCACACTACATCCCCTTACAAATTTCAAGCTATATTAACTTTACTCACTTTAAGGGAATGTGTTGTAACCACTTTTAATGCGGTATGGGCAAGGGACAGTTACATTGCCCTATCGAGTAGGATAATGCCCTTGAGACTGACCATTTTACATATGATCAGCGCCCAAGCCCCCTTTCCACCCAAGCTAGGACCAAGGAGGGCTAGGCTATCGCTGCCGAATACTCGGAAGATAGACCTGTAGGCTCCCCGAACCTCCCATCCTTAGTTCACAAGGATGGTAAGGTTGTAGCGACCAATGAAAATACCGATTGGTGGCGGGACTCGAACTCCTGTCTGGCGTTCACCAGTCAGGGACGTTACCGCTTATTTCGCCCAGAATCTCTGGGTCGACTATAGTGAAAATCACATAGGCCTGTTTGTCAGATACTGAATTATGAATCCCTTTCTGAACACGGGGACGGGGGGATGGTGAAAGGGTTTGCGTATCGCCATACTAGGTTGGTTCACTGTGAGCGATCCGACGAAAATGTCCCACCATCACCAATCCGCAGTTGGTCAGTATGGTGAAGAAAACTGGCTAAACATTAGACATGAATTGACATGTTTGAGGCCTTTGTCCTGTGGTGGACTAGAAACGGCAGCATTTGTTATTTGTTTTTTTTCTTTGAAGTTTTTATAGTTTATTTATGAAAGATCTAATTTAATGTTACTGTTCTTAAAATATTTCAGTTGTTCATTACTTCTCTCGTAGTTTATCTCCTTTTTTCCTTTCCTCAATCGGCTATTTTTCCCTGTAGGACCTTTTGGGCTTATAGCATCCTGTTTTTTCAATTAGTGTCTTAGTTTGGCTATTAAAGATAATAATAATAATAATAATAGTTTAAAACTTATATTCATAAGATACTTTGAAATAGAACTCTACCACATAGTATATTTGTAAAAGTATTATTCGTTTGTGAGTAATGGAGAGTAATTCGAGTGAATCAATCCTTAATGATAATGGTAAGGTTATTTTGTTCTCTGGACTGCGAAGTAAGACCTAGACTCCTCTGGATAGTTGTTAAAAATATTTTAACATGTTTTTGTATTATTTTCTTTGCAGCTGTTTTTAATTTCGTGTTATAGTTTATATATCAAATAACTGTTTTAATGTTAATGTTTTCAAAATATCTTATTTTGATTTTCATTACTTCATGAATCGTTTATTTATTTCCTTTTCTTACGGGGCTATTTTTCCCTGTTGGAGCCTTTGGGCTTATAGCATCTTGCTTTTCCATCTACAGTTGTAGATTAGCTAACAACAATAATAATAATAATAATAATAATAATAATAATGCTATTTGTAGTGCTATTGAAGAATGTGTTTGTTTTCGAATATATTTGCTTTAGTGTTAGACCACGTTTGATTTTGTTTGCAAGTATACTTTTATTTCTACACATAATGTGTGTTATTTTGCGTATTTTATTGTAGGCCTATGTGCATATGATGGTGCGTATGTGCGTATACATATGTTTATTTTCATCAACGACATTCCTATTCATGTAATGATAAAGATTAATTTTTTCTTGTGTATTTAGTCTGTTTTGTGTATGTACATGCATATATGTATTATTTGTATATATGTAAGTTTTTCTTTCACGTGTGTATGATATGTCAGTAAGTTATTGCCGAGGTTTTAGTGTTTTATATATATATACCATTTATTGATGTTGTGTGTATGAATATAATGAGTTACTTCTGTATGTACAAGTGTATTCTGTTGATATATCATTTATCCATGACGTATATTTATGGCATGTGTTCGGTAGCCAAACCTTTGATTACCGGCATGAATGAGAGAGAGAGAGAGAGAGAGAGAGAGAGAGAGAGAGAGAGAGAGAGAGAGAGAGAGAGAGAATAGGGTCTTGGACGCTGATTATAATGTGATGTAAAATTGTGATGTTGTGTCTTGGGCAATGTCACTGTCCCTTGCCTCTGTCATTCATGGGGTTTAAATGTAACATTTAATCAAAGTATATTTTGCATTGTCAAAATGACTTGATACTGCATTTCACCGGTGTGCTAACTGATACATTAGTCAGTTAGGTAATTAGTTATAGCCTAATAATTATATAATTACTTATAATAATAGCATTTCAACCTATCTCATCCTTCCATATATAATAACGAGCAAGTGTCTGGCTATATACTGTGTGTATATATATATATAATATATATATTATATATATTTCCTTCTTTCTTTCTTATCACGCCTAGTGGCCAGGGGAGAGGAAATAGGCAATCCCTGGTGAGAGGGTATACCGTGAGAGGTGCACTCGGAAACCACAATCTCCCATAAATTGCTGAAACTGCTGGGTTGTAGTCAGGAAAGGTGGAGGAGTGGGAAGGGTTAAACCTGTGTGCGCGTGCATATCTTATCTAAATACTTAGCTGTCATTTTTGACGGGTTGTGTACACTGTTACTATATGTTTAGCTTTGTATATGTACTCTTAAGCACACGCCCTTCATATTGTAGGTTACATAATATGAATTTTTTTTCTATTGGTATCTTCATAGTCTCTTGATTTATTATTTCCTGGTAATTTATTCCACCGAGAAGAGACCGTGACCGGAGCTTTTTTTTTTTTTTTTTTTTTTTTTGAGGCTTGGTGAAAGAAGTGTGTTGTTGATTTAACTAAATGTGTGTGGTTTGGTTACACTACTCACTTTAACGGTAAAATTCTGTGGTTTTATTGTAATCTGCTTTCGTGGGTCGCAATGAAAATCTGTCTTATAATTATATTTTGCGAAGGAAATTACTTATTAGTGGTTACATAGCAAAATGTCCGAATATCTTTATTCCGAGTTTAGATAAACATTTGCAAGTGGAGAGAGAGAGAGAGAGAGAGAGAGAGAGAGAGAGAGAGAGAGAGAGAGAGAGAGAGTGATTGCAGTATAAGGTAAAGGATAATATGAAGAGAAGAGGTTTGGTGAGGTTTGATGGAAGAGGATGCCTTTGATAGAAGGCATTGGAGAGGGCTCATCAGGCAACCGACCCCTTAATGGAGAGAGAGAGAGAGAGAGAGAGAGAGAGAGAGAGAGAGAGAGAGAGAGGAGAGAGAGAGAGAGAGCTGTATACAGGTGTTGTACAATGATATCTCTTGTGGCCACTTGTGTAAATATGACCTTATGTTTTGCAGTAGTTTTGAGTAATGTGTTACTCTCAGGGAATTAATGTTCTATTATTTGTTTTTTCTTTTGGTGCCTGTTTTTTATCATGTTTGTATATCTTCCCCTCATTTTGTTTTGTACACAGTATTTATTGAATAAATTAATGCTTTCTGGATTGTTGTTGATAAGTAAATTAGCTTTGTAAATTAGTTTAATATTTTATTAGATTTCCTCTATTTTATTTTGGTAGACTGGCCTTTTTTTTCATCTAAGTGAATTATGATAAAATTAATCATTATAATAATTCTTGTTGTCTACTAATTAATATTGTAGTCTCTCTCTCTCTCTCTCGTCTCTCTCTCTCTCTCTCTCTCTCTCTCTCTCTCTCTCTCTCTCTCTCTCTATATATATATATATATATATATATATTATATATATGTATATATATATATATATATATATATATACTTATTCTTATTTGAATACCTTATCCCCCATCTCTCTCTCTCTCTCTCTCTCTCTCTCTCTCTCTCTCTCTCTCTCTCTATATATATATATATATATATATATATATATATTATATATATGTATATATATATATATATATATATATTATATATACTTATTCTTATTTGAATACCTTATCCCCCATCTCTCTCTCTCTCTCTCTCTCTCTCTCTCTCCCAGAAATATAAGAAATATTTACACCGAAATCACAAGCGTGGCAAATAGCTTATGTTAGCTATCAGGTGATTTCCAAACATTTCGCAATATCTTCAGGACACCCAGCGTTGTCTAGTCCACGCTCTCTCTCTCTCTCTCTCTCTCTCTCTCTCTCTCGTCTCTCTCTCTCTCTCGTTCGCGTAATACTCAAGGAAAGTAAATCTGCTTATCAACTTCGCTATCGGTCATTGACTTACTGAAGTCGAGTGATTAAGTGCTTCCGGGTTGGTGTGCACCCAAACGTTATCTTAATAAGGTGGCTAGTTTTTTGGGGGGGTCCGATGAAATGCGCTATTTTTTTCAAGTGTTTGTTCGTTTGTGTTTGATTTAAGATTTTTAATATTTGAAAGTTTTATTTTTGCAGGTTTTCTGTATTTTTAGTATATCCTTGCCAGATATTATTTACTGTATTTTTAGTATATTTATGTTAAATAGTATAACGTATTTTTGCTGTTGTTGGAGTCTTACGTAACGTTATCAAAACATGACTGGTTTTTTTAGTTTAAGATATGTTATTCTTTATTTATTTTTTAGTGTTTTGTTCGTTTGTTTTAATTTAAGATTTTTTTTGGAAGCTTTATTTTCGTTTTTCAGTTTTTGTAATTTTATGTTTAATGTTCTTTTTTATTTGAAATTTTATTTTTTATTTATGGTTTTGTTCGTTTTTTTCTGGTGTAAGATATTTTTTTCGTTTTTTTTTTTCATGTTTTCTGTTTGTCTGTATTTTAGTAACCTATATCTTTATGACAAAACACAAAACCGTTTTTGTTGGTTTAGGGAATCTTACATATTTTTATTATTTGTGATAGTTGATATTATTAATATACTAGTGTACGCGATCCGTCACAAAATGACGGTTAAAACTGTTAAATACTTGGTTATGTGCACATAGATTCAGTACTTCCCACCCCTCCCCTTTTCCTAACTACAACCCCTCTCACCAGGGTATGACTACTTCCTCTCTCCCCTAACGCGATGGATGGGAGAGATCGATTAGTTATACGTCTTGCCGCTGAGCGTGGACGGAAAGATATATATATATATATATATATATATATATATATATATATATATATATATATGTATATATTCAAATAAGCCATATTATTTGAAATATGAAAAAAAACGTTTAAATGTGCAAAAATTTATCATATATATATATACATATATATATATGTATACTACCGCGGTTGAGATACTACCGCTAGAGAGTTATGGGGTCTTTTGACTGGCCAGACAGTACTACATTGGATCCTCCTCTCTGGTTACGGTTCATTTTCCCTTTGCCTACATACACACTGAATAGTCTGGCATATTCTTTACATATTCTCCTCTATCCTCATACACCTGACAACACAGATTACCAAACAATTCTTCATCACCCAAGGGGTTACTGCACTGTAATTGTTCAGTGCCACTTTCCTCTTGGTAAGGGTAGAAGAGACTCTTTAGCTATGGTAAGCAGCTCTTCTAGGAGAAGGACACTCCAAAATCAAACCACTGTTCTCTAGTCTTGGGTAGTGCCATAGCCTCTGTACCATGGCCTTTCACTGTCTTGGGTTAGAGTTCTCTTGCTTGAGGGTACACTCGAGCACACTCTCCTATCTTATTTCTCTTCCTCTTGTTTTGTTAAAGTTTTCATAGTTTATATTGGAGATATTTATTGTGTTACTCTTCTTAGAATATTTTATTTTCCTTTTTTCCTTTCCGCACTGAGCTATTTTCCCTGTTGGAGCCCCTGGGCTTATAGCATACTGCTTTTCCAACTAGGGTTGTAGCTTAGTAAGTAATAATAATAATAATAATAATAATATGTGTATGTGTGTGTATATATATATATTATATATATATATATATGTGTGTGTGAATATATATATATATATATATATATATATATATATATGTTATATATATTTTAATAAATGTATTCATTGATTTTATCTAATTATATAAATGTGTGTGTATATGTATATATATATATTATATATATATATATATATATATATATATCCCGACTACTTGCTCATTATAATATAGGAGAGATCATAATCAAGTTGATAATCAAGATTCTAAGCTATTCATATCGAACAAGCCCAAGAGGTCATTGACTCCTCGATGAAAGCAGTAGAAAACAATGAAGAAAATAAATCAACTGTCCGTAGTACTTTTGAGGAATATAGTATTAATCTAATCTTATCTAATAGTTGTAACTTCATTTAGTGGTGGCGATACATGACAATGAAAATGTTGTGGAATGTCTCGTGGGTAGTGCAGAGTCCAAAGATCTCCCACGAGTACAGAGAATGTGTACTCTTAGTGGGTCCTGGATGATTGGATCTACGCTGGATCAGATTGGATCTATGCTGGATCTCTTTGTGGGTCCTGGATCATTGGATCGACGCTGGATCAGATTGGATTTACGCTGGATCAGATTGGATCTATGCTGGATCTCTTTGTAGGTCACGGGTGATTGGATCTACGCTGGATCTCTTTGTGGGTCCTGGATGATTGGATCTACGCTGGATCAGATTGGATCTATGCTGGATCTCTTTGTGGGTCCTGGATGATTGGATCTACGCTGGATCAGATTGGATCTATGCTGGATCTCTTTGTGGGTCACGGGTGATTGATCTACGCTGGATCTCTTTGTGGGTCCTGGATGATTGGATCTACGCTGGATCTCTTCGTGGGTCCTGGATGATTGGATCTACGCTGGATCTCTTCGTGGGTCCTGGATGATTGGATCTACGCTGGATCAGATTGGATCTACGCTGGATCTCTTCGTGGGTCCTGGATGATTGGATCGACGCTGGATCAGTTGGATCTACGCTGGATCTCTTTGTGGGTCCTGGATGATTAGATCTACGCTGGATCAGGTTGGTTCTACGCTGGATCTCTTCGTGGGTCCTGGATGATTGGGTCTACGCTGGATCAGATTGGATCTACGCTGGATCTCTTTGTGGGTCCTGGATGATTGGATCGACGCTGGATCAGGTTGGATCTACGCTGGATCTCTTCGTGGGTCCTGGATGATTGGATCTACGCTGGATCAGGTTGGTTCTACGCTGGATCTCTTCGTGGGTCCTGGATGATTGGATCTACGCTGGATCAGATTGGAATCTATGCTGGATCTCTTTGTGGGTCACGGGTGATTGGATCTACGCTGGATCTCTGTGGGTCCTGGATGATTGGATCTACGCTGGATCTCTTCGTGGGTCCTGGATGATTGGATCTACGCTGGATCAGGTTGGTTCTACGCTGGATCTCTTCGTGGGTCCTGGATGATTGGGTCTACGCTGGATCAGGTTGGATCTACGCTGGATCTCTTCGTGGGTCCTGGATGATTGGATCGACGCTGGATCAGGTTGGATCTACGCTGGATCTCTTCGTGGGTCCTGGATGATTGGATCGACGCTGGATCAGGTTGGTTCTACGCTGGATCTCTTCGTGGGTCCTGGATGATTGGATCTACGCTGGATCAGGTTGGATCTACGCTGGATCTCTTCGTGGGTCCTGGATGATTGGATCTACGCTGGATCAGGTTGGATCTACGCTGGATCTCTTTGTGGGTCCTGGATGATTGGATCGACGCTGGATCAGGTTGGTTCTACGCTGGATCTCTTCGTGGGTCCTGGATGATTGGATCGACGCTGGATCAGGTTGGTTCTACGCTGGATCTCTTCGTGGGTCCTGGATGATTGGATCGACGCTGGATCAGGTTGGATCTACGCTGGATCTCTTCGTGGGTCCTGGATGATTGGATCGACGCTGGATCAGGTTGGTTCTACGCTGGATCTCTTCGTGGGTCCTGGATGATTGGATCGACGCTGGATCAGGTTGGATCTACGCTGGATCTCTTCGTGGGTCCTGGATGATTGGGTCTACGCTGGATCAGGTTGGTTCTACGCTGGATCTCTTCGTGGGTCCTGGATGATTGGATCGACGCTGGATCAGGTTGGATCTACGCTGGATCTCTTCGTGGGTCCTGGATGATTGGATCGACGCTGGATCAGGTTGGTTCTACGCTGGATCTCTTCGTGGGTCCTGGATGATTGGATCGACGCTGGACAGGTTGGATCTACGCTGGATCTCTTCGTGGGTCCTGGATGATTGGATCGACGCTGGATCAGGTTGGATCTACGCTGGATCTCTTCGTGGGTCCTGGATGATTGGATCGACGCTGGATCAGGTTGGATCTACGCTGATCTCTTCGTGGGTCCTGGATGATTGGATCTACGCTGGATCAGGTTGGATCTACGCTGGATCTCTTCGTGGGTCCTGGATGATTGGATCGACGCTGGATCAGGTTGGTTCTACGCTGGATCTCTTCGTGGGTCCTGGATGATTGGATCGACGCTGGATCAGGTTGGTTCTACGCTGGATCTCTTCGTGGGTCCTGGATGATTGGATCTACGCTGGATCAGGTTGGTTCTACGCTGGATCTCTTCGTGGGTCCTGGATGATTGGATCTACGCTGGATCAGGTTGGATCTACGCTGGATCTCTTCGTGGGTCCTGGATGATTGGATCGACGCTGGATCAGGTTGGATCTACGCTGGATCTCTTCGTGGGTCCTGGATGATTGGATCGACGCTGGATCAGGTTGGTTCTACGCTGGATCTCTTCGTGGGTCCTGGATGATTGGATCGACGCTGGATCAGGTTGGATCTACGCTGGATCTCTTCGTGGGTCCTGGATGATTGGATCGACGCTGGATCAGGTTGGATCTACGCTGGATCTCTTCGTGGGTCCTGGATGATTGGATCGACGCTGGTTCAGGTTGGTTCTACGCTGGATCTCTTCGTGGGTCCTGGATGATTGGATCGACGCTGGATCAGGTTGGATCTACGCTGGATCTCTTCGTGGGTCCTGGATGATTGGATCTATGCTGGATCAGGTTGGTTCTACGCTGGATCTCTTCGTGGGTCCTGGATGATTGGATCGACGCTGGATCAGGTTGGATCTACGCTGGATCTCTTCGTGGGTCCTGGATGATTGGATCTACGCTGGATCTCTTCGTGGGTCCTGGATGATTGGGTCTACGCTGGATCAGATTGGATCTATGCTGGATCTCTTCGTGGGTCCTGGATGATTGGATCGACGCTGGATCAGGTTGGATCTACGCTGGATCTCTTCGTGGGTCCTGGATGATTGGATCTACGCTGGATCAGGTTGGTTCTACGCTGGATCTCTCGTGGGTCCTGGATGATTGGATCTACGCTGGATCAGATTGGATCTACGCTGGATCTCTTTGTGGGTCACGGGTGATTGGATCTACGCTGGATCTCTTTGTGGGTCCTGGATGATTGGATCTACGCTGGATCTCTTCGTGGGTCCTGGATGATTGGATCTACGCTGGATCTCTTCGTGGGTCCTGATGATTGGATCTACGCTGGATCAGGTTGGTTCTACGCTGGATCTCTTCGTGGGTCCTGGATGATTGGATCGACGCTGGATCAGGTTGGATCTACGCTGGATCTCTTCGTGGGTCCTGGATGATTGGGTCTACGCTGGATCAGGTTGGATCTACGCTGGATCTCTTCGTGGGTCCTGGATGATTGGGTCTACGCTGGATCAGATTGGATCTACGCTGGATCTCTTCGTGGGTCCTGGATGATTGGATTGACGCTGGATCAGGTTGGATCTACGCTGGATCTCTTCGTGGGTCCTGGATGATTGGATCTACGCTGGATCAGGTTGGTTCTACGCTGGATCTCTTCGTGGGTCCTGGATGATTGGATCTACGCTGGATCAGGTTGGTTCTACGCTGGATCTCTTCGTTTCGTGGGTCCTGGATGATTGGATCTACGCTGGATCAGATTGGATCTATGCTGGATCTCTTTGTGGGTCACGGGTGATTGGATCTACGCTGGATCTCTTTGTGGGTCCTGGATGATTGGATCTACGCTGGATCTCTTCGTGGGTCCTGGATGATTGGATCTACGCTGGATCAGGTTGGTTCTACGCTGGATCTCTTCGTGGGTCCTGGATGATTGGGTCTACGCTGGATCAGATTGGATCTACGCTGGATCTCTTTGTGGGTCCTGGATGATTGGATCGACGCTGGATCAGGTTGGATCTACGCTGGATCTCTTCGTGGGTCCTGGGTGATTGGATCTACGCTGGATCAGGTTGGTTCTACGCTGGATCTCTTCGTGGGTCCTGGATGATTGGATCTACGCTGGATCAGATTGGATCTATGCTGGATCTCTTTGTGGGTCACGGGTGATTGGATCTACGCTGGATCTCTTTGTGGGTCCTGGATGATTGGATCTACGCTGGATCTCTTCGTGGGTCCTGGATGATTGGATCTACGCTGGATCAGATTGGATCTACGCTGGATCTCTTCGTGGGTCCTGGATGATTGGATCGACGCTGGATCAGGTTGGATCTACGCTGGATCTCTTCGTGGGTCCTGGATGATTGGATCTACGCTGGATCAGGTTGGGTTCTACGCTGGATCAGGTTGGTTCTACGCTGGATCTCTTTGTGGGTCCTGGATGATTGGGTCTACGCTGGATCAGATTGGATCTACGCTGGATCTCTTTGTGGGTCCTGGATGATTGGATCTACGCTGGATCAGGTTGGTTCTACGCTGGATATCTGTGTGGGTCCTGGATGATTGGGTCTACGCTGGATCAGATTGGATCGACGCTGGATCTTCTATAGTGGGTGCTGGATGATTGGATCTACGCTGGATCAGATTGGATCTATGCTAGATCTCTTTTAGGGTCCTGGATGATTGGATCGACGCTGGATCAGATTGGATCGACGCTGGATCTCTTCGTGGGTCCTGGTTGATTGGATCGACGCTGGATCAGATTGGATTTACGCTGGATCTCTTTGTGGGTCCTGGATGATTGGATCTACGGGGGATCTCTTTGTGGGTCCTGGATAATTGGATCGACGCTGGATCAGATTGGATTTACGCTGGATCTCTTTGTGGGTCCTGGATGATTGGATCTAAGGGGATCTCTTTGCGGGTCCTGGATAATTGGATCGACGCTGGATCAGATTGGATTTACGCTGGATCTCTTTGTGGGTCCTGGATGATTGGATGTACGGGGGATCTCTTTGTGGGTCCTGGATCAGATTGGATTGACGCTGGATCATATTGGATTTACGCTGGATCTCTTGTGGGTCCTGGATGATTGGATCGACGCTGGATCTTCCAGTGGGTCCTGGATGACTGGACCGACGCTGGATCTTCTAGTGGGTCATGGATGATTGGATCTACGCTGGATCTCTTTGTGATTGGATCTATCGTACGCAGCCCATTACGGACCTTGCTTCAAGCAAAAGATTTTGAGTTATGTTTTTTATTATAGTTGCCATTTAGTATATATATATATATATATATTCAAATAAGCCATATATATTTTTGATATATTAATGTCTGGATTCTCTTAACAACCTCGGGATCACAGACCCAGGCGAAATCTCACAAAGACAAGAGCTTGGCTCCGGCCGGGAATCGAACCCTGGTCGGCAAGCTTATATAGACAGTGACTAACCCACTTGTTCGTGGCCAAGTGGGTTAGTCACTGTCTATATAAGCTTGCCGACCAGGGTTCGATTCCTGGCCGGAGCCAAGCTCTTGTCTTTGTGAGATTTCGCCTGGGTCTGTGATCCCGAGGTTGTTAAGAGAATCCAGACATTAATATATCAAAAATATATATGGCTTATTTGAATATGAAAAACACGTAAAAATGTGCAAAATTTATCATTATATATATATATATATATGTATATATATGTATATATATATTATATGTATATATATCTATATATATATACACACACACTCACACACACACATATATATATATATATATATATATATATATATATATATATTTGTTTTCGTTGATGCTACTGTTGTTATATATCATTTGCTGTCCATTACGGACCCTGGTTCAAACGAAAGATTTTGTCGCTAGGTTTTTGTTATTTATTCGAGTTGCCATTTAGTCATGTTTTTTTTTTTTAGTATTTTTTTCGTCTCAATTGATGCTGTTGTTATTGTTAGTAGTAATTTATTATTATTGTTATTATTATTATTTATTATTATTATTATGGAAGTGCTTATTGGTTGATTTGGTCTAGTTCTATTTTGTTTTTATCATTTAGCCTATCGTCCCTAGTTCATAGAGAGAGAGAGAGAGAGAGAGAGAGAGAGAGAGAGAGAGAGAGAGATCATTGAACGGTATGTGATCTTTGGCAAAACACGTGTGAAACTGCTTACCCAAAACATGGTAATCAGTCGTGCGTAAACATTCAATCCAATAACAGGGACAGTTATGTCATTTTTTTATAGGTTAGAAGGTCAGTGGTACTATGTGGGAACATAGGTTTAAAGGTCGCTCATGAATAGCAGAGGCCAGGGAGGGACAGCGCCAATGCCATAGAGACTAACCGTATTATTATTATTTGCTAAGCTACAACCCTATTTGGAAAAGCAGGATGCTATAAGCCTAAGGGCTCCAACAAGGAAAATAGCCCAGTGCTGAAAAGAAATAAGGAAATAAATAAACTACAAGGGAAGTAATCACAAATAAATAAAACAAATGATATAAACTATAAAAACTTAAAAAAAAAAAACAAGAGGAAAAGAAATAAGATAGAATAGTGTGCCCGAGTGTATCTGCAAGCAAGAGAACTCTAATCCAAGACAGTGGAAGGCCATGGTGCAGAAACTATGGCGCAGAGGCTATGGCGCTACCAAAGACTAGAGAACAATGGTTTGATTTTGGAGTGTCCTCATAGAAGAGCTACTTACCATAGCTAAAGAGTCTCTTCTATCCTTACCAAGAGAAAGTAGCAACTGAACCATTACAGTGCATTAGTTAATCCCTTGAGCGAAGAAGAATTGTTTGGTAATCTCAGTGTTGTCAGGTGTATGAGGAAAGAGGAGAATAGGTAAAGAATAGGCCAGACTATTCGGTGTATGATTAGGCAAGGGGAAAATAAACCGTAACCAGAGATGTATCCAGTGTAGTACTGTCTGGCACATGATCAGCGCCCAAACTTCCTCCACCCAAGCTAGGCCCAGGGAAGGCCAGGGAATGGCTGCTGATGACTCAGCAGGATCAGACGCGGATCCGCTTGCTTGTGGGTGAGAGAGGGTCGAATTAAGTGTCTTTATAAATACTTTATTACATAGGTCATTATGTTGATCTATTTCTCATTTATTTACATATGTATTTTTTCTCTGCTTTTCTTTGCAATGTCTTTTTCTCTTTCCATATCTATGATTGATGATAGTAATGAAATAATATAGATGATATGCATCGGGAATTATGTTTATTTCTCTATTTTTCATTCCTTTACATAATAATTTTGCCGTGCTTCTCTTTGCTATATATTTTTTCCCATATCTGTAATTAATATCAATAAAATAACAGAAATGATAATAGTTACTATAATGATAACCATGTCAAATCAATTGAATATAGCTTTAATATTTATTTTTCTTATGTGTCTTGTTCCGTAGCCACCTCCCTAAGGTTTGCGATAGAGTACCTATATATAGGTATAGTTTGGGGACATTAATGGTTGATTTCCTGGTTTTATCACACAGGCAGAACTTATTCACAACAGGGCCTTAAAAGATCTGCTTGTCGTATACATTAAGTATTTCGCGTATCACACAGCGCATTCCGTGTTCATTGTCAAATTCACATCGAAACACTTATAGAACAAGAAAGTCTTCAGTATCCTCTTGAAAGCCTTAATATCTTCAATCTTTCGGATGTCTAGTGGGAGCTTGTTGTATAATCTTGGGCCGCATACTTGAAAGTTTTAGAACCTAGAGGAGACATACATATTGCCTCTAATCATTTGAAACCGTCTGTAACTTCTCTTATAATACCATTTATGATGATATTGGTCCAATGATAGTAATATTTTATTAAATGATTACTCATGCATTGTATTTATTAATGAATTTAGCTATACTGACAAAAATATTGCTGCAAATAGTCCTTCATTGATAGGAAAGAAAAACCTCGTCAAGCACTCCATGCCTTCAGTATCGTTGAGCGACTGCAGCGTCTGTTTCGCTTACATCTAAAAATTAGACTTTTTTTAGACTTTAAAGGATAGCATTAGGTCGGCCTTGATGCTTGGGTCAGTGGAGTTTGCAAATGACGTCTAATGAATGCCAGTTGTTTCATCGGCGTGGCTGACTTGGTCTCCTTTTATTCATTTGTGGGTCTTGTTTTGAACTCTTTTCTCTTCCTGGTTGGGGTGATATAGGTTTGACAGACATACAGACAGACCTCACTGAAGCCCTCCCATTTTTTATGTCAAAGTGGACTCGAGTATAAAGTTTCTTCTTCCCCACGGTTATCCCTCGATTAAGGGGTCGGTTGCCTGAGGTGCACTCTCTAATGCCTTCTATCAAAGGCATCCTCTTCCACCAAAACTCTACTCTCCATATAATCCTTCACCGTATTGTATTGCAAAAGCTTCAGTTATAAAGTGGTGTGGTGACCTATTTTATCTACCCCAAGGTCACTTTTGGGTTGTGATAGCCTGTCGGAAACGTACATTCTGCCACTCTGTTGGACGGGAGTTCGATACCCGCTAAAACGCGTTAGTTTATGAATTCAGTAGTGCCTACTACCTCACCATCCGTGTGAGCTAGGGATGGGGGTGCTGTGTTATTTATAGGGGCCTATAGGTCCCCTGCTTAGTCATCAGCAGCCATTAACTGGCCCTCCCTGGTTCTACCGTGGAGAGGGGCCTTGGGCACTGATCATATACGTAGCCTATATGGCAGTCTCTAGGGTGTCGTCCTGTCCATTGCTCAGCTCTCATGAGCGACCTTTAGAGATATATAACCTAAAAGCTTCCCTTGGCAATGTGCAGTTCTACTACCTTGTGGGAAACCAAGTCTTAATTTAGGGTTGTGGTGGCCTATTAGTAACGTCTTTGTCTGGTGATCGCCAGACTGGGGATCGAGTCCCACTCAAACTCGTTAGTTCCTCACCCTCCTTGTGAGCTAAGGTTGGAGGTTTTAATTTAGGGGATCCTATAGGTCTACCTGCTGAGTCATCAGCAGCCATTGCCTGGCCCTCCCAGGTCCTAGCTTTGGTGGAGGGGGGCCTTGGGCGCTGATTATATGTATATATGGTCAGTCTCTCGAGCATTGTACTGCTTGAAAGGGAAATGCCACTGTGCCTTACCTCT
>NC_090759.1:65018213-65025713 GCF_036898095.1 Palaemon carinicauda
AAAGGTTACAGTTGTATCTATACGCCAGAGTGAACAAAGTCGTAAATCTATGTAATGGTTTATTCCATTACCTTAACATGAATTGAGATTGATGGTAGTACCATGAGTCATTCCCCAACGAAGAAATAAAAAAAAATAAAGAAGATAAGAACATTTTCTTTGAATTAAATTGAATTTGTTTATTTATTTATTTATTTATTTTTTTTTTTTTTTTTTTTTGCAGGTGTCCTAAGGATGATTGACTTTAGCCTGACATGTAAATGGGTTGACGTCTACTGTACACACACAGCTTGGTGCTTTGCTTTCAAGAATTGTTTAGGTCAATGACCTCTGTGTGATACTAATAGATGTAGTGGTCATTAAATGAAGGGTTTTACAAGTGAATTTTTTTATGGAACTATATAAAGGTTCATGCATGCGTGAGTGTATATATATATATATGTATATATATATATATATATATATATAGGTCAATGACCTTTGTGTGATTTCAATTGTTGTAGTAGTCATTAAATAACGGGTTTTACAAGTATAAATTTTTTTATGGGACTACAAAAAGTTTCATATATATGTATAGATGTATATATATATATATATATATATGTGTGTGTGAGTGTGTGTGTGTGTATGTATATATATATAAATTTATATATTAACTACCTTCCAATATATGCACGTACTTATACACTCCCACTGTTATCAGTCGTAATCTTGGCCTCCGAAATAAGTGCTGATCAAGATTGTCGGCCTCTTTCTGCCAATCCCACTAGAAGAACAGACAGGGGAAAGCACATTTGAAGCACTTGTGGCTCTGGCCACGCGCGCTTCTTCGTCGGGGGTGAACTTTTATTGCCGGGGTCAATGCCCTTCGGTGCTTCAGACGCCAAGGAATTGTCTGACGGGCTTGCGTTCGGTCGGCAGATTTTCGCCTCTCTACTGGGTAGAGGATTTATTCTCTTTTGGTGGGCGTTCAGTTTGGCGATTTTCGTGGCTTTTTGGTATATTTGGTTTCGTGATGTTTTTCTTGGTTTATTTTGGTAGTTTTTGTGGATCTAGATGTATCTGCTTTCGCTTTTTTTTTCCTTTTTTATTTATTTATTCCTTTTTTTCTTTCTTTCCTTTTTTTTTGGGGGGGGGGGGGTCTTATTCAATCTGGCGATTTTCTGGTCATTAGGTATATTTGGTCTCGCTATTTTTTATTTTTTTAATTTGGTAGTTTTATTTTTTTATTTTATTTATTTATTTTTTTTTTTTGCATGATTCATTGGGCGATTTTCGGGTCTTTAGATCTATTTGGTTTCGCTCTTTTTTCATTGTTTAGTATGGTAGTTTTCGGAGATCTAATTATATCTGCTTTCGCGGTATTCTTTGCTTGGTTCAATTTGGCGATTTTCGTAGCTTTATGTATGTTTGCTTTCACAATTTTTTTTCCCATGGTTCAATATGGTTATTTTCGGATTTTAGGTATATTTGCCTCCGCGAATTTTTTTGCTTTTTCATTTGTCACTTATGACATTTTCGGAGCTTTTTTTTATGTCATAGCAAATTTATATATATATATATATATATATATATATATATTTATATTTTGCTTTTTTCATATTTCACTTTGGTAATTTTCGGAGTTTCATGTATAGTTGCTTTTGTGCTTTTTTCATGCTACCAAAAAAAAAAAGATAATAAAAATAAAAAATAAAATAAAAGTGGAACACAGATAAAGGCAAAAAGGTAAAATGTATAGAACAAATTGATGAAGCAGATATATATGCTTAAAAGGACATCATTGGAATGCAAAACTTATCTCACAAACCACTAGATGGCTTTAGCAGATCCCATTTATTCTGCATAAAATATTTAAAAAAGGATTTGAAAGTTTGTCCAAGGGTAGGAATTGGGATTACGAGAGGGAGTAAACTTCCAATCGAAATAAAATTATTAGGAATTATGTGATTTTATTGTACAGAAAATGAAAGAATTGAGAAAGGAATGTGAAAAATGAATGACAAAATTATTGAAAGAATTGAAAAATAAATGAAAAATGAACAAAATTATAGTATAATTAGCTAATGCTAATACAGAGCAAGAAACAAGTTGAAAATAAAGGGGCTAGCCAATTGGGAATTAAAAAAATTGGGTCGAAAGACTTATAAAAGATATACTCAAAATTTTGAATATATTAATGGAAAGAGCAGTGTGCAATGAAAGAATAAACAACCTTAAAAAGCCAAGTTGAAGATCTAAATGAGTTAAGCACATTCATTTTAGGCCACAAGGCAATAATGGGAACATTAAGTCATGCAAGACAAGAAATGAGAGAACTAGCAGCCAGTGGTAGAGAAACACAATAACAGATGGTAAAAATGGGAAAAAGTGATGAAAGATTCAATGAGAGGCAAAGGAAGGAGAGAAAACAATGATAAAAAAGATTCAACGATAGGCAAAGGAAGGAGGGAAAACACTGATGAAAGATTCAATGAGAGGCAAAGGAAGAAGAGGAAACAATGATAAAAAAAGATTCAACGAGAGGCAAAGGAAGGAGGGAAAACAATAATAAAAGATTCAATGAGAGACAAAGGAAGGAGGGAAAACAATGATGAAAGATTCAATGAGAGGCAAAGGAAGGAGGGAAAACAATGATGAAAGATTCAATGAGAGGCAAAGGAAGGAGGGAAAACAATGATGAAAGATTCAATGAGAGGCAAAGGAAGGAGAGGAAACAATGATAAAAAAAGATTCAACGAGAGGCAAAGGAAGGAGGGAAAACAATAATAAAAGATTCAATGAGAGACAAAGGAAGGAGGGAAAACAATGATGAAAGATTCAATGAGAGGCAAAGGAAGGAGGGAAAACAATGATGAAAGATTCAATGAGAGGCAAAGGAAGGAGAGGAAACAATGATAAAAAAAGATTCAACGAGAGGCAAAGGAAGGAGGGAAAACAATAATAAAAGATTCAATGAGAGACAAAGGAAGGAGGGAAAACAATGATGAAAGATTCAATGAGAGGCAAAGGAAGGAGGGAAAACAATGATGAAAGATTCAATGAGAGGCAAAGGAAGGAGGGAAAACAATGATGAAAGATTCAATGAGAGGCAAAGGAAGGAGAGGAAACAATGATAAAAAAAGATTCAACGAGAGGCAAAGGAAGGAGGGAAAACAATGATGAAAGATTCAATGAGAGGCAAAGGAAGGAGGGAAAACACTGATGAAAGATTCAATGAGAGGCAAAGGAAGAAGAGGAAACAATGATAAAAAAAGATTCAACGAGAGGCAAAGGAAGGAGGGAAAACAATAATAAAAGATTCAATGAGAGACAAAGGAAGGAGGGAAAACAATGATGAAAGATTCAATGAGAGGCAAAGGAAGGAGGGAAAACAATGATGAAAGATTCAATGAGAGGCAAAGGAAGGAGGGAAAACAATGATGAAAGATTCAATGAGAGGCAAAGGAAGGAGAGGAAACAATGATAAAAAAAGATTCAACGAGAGGCAAAGGAAGGAGGGAAAACAATAATAAAAGATTCAATGAGAGACAAAGGAAGGAGGGAAAACAATGATGAAAGATTCAATGAGAGGCAAAGGAAGGAGGGAAAACAATGATGAAAGATTCAATGAGAGGCAAAGGAAGGAGAGGAAACAATGATAAAAAAAGATTCAACGAGAGGCAAAGGAAGGAGGGAAAACAATAATAAAAGATTCAATGAGAGACAAAGGAAGGAGGGAAAACAATGATGAAAGATTCAATGAGAGGCAAAGGAAGGAGGGAAAACAATGATGAAAGATTCAATGAGAGGCGAAGGAAGGAGGGAAAACAATGATGAAAGATTCAATGAAAGGCAAAGGAAGGGACAAGTAAGTTTATTGAATTTGACAAATAGTGTTTTTGCAATACAAATGTAAATAAATCACCTCAAGGACTTAAAAGATTGAAGGGAAGATTAGTATCTTTTTCCCTATGATATCTTGTGATTTAATCTGATTAAGGCCAAGATGAATAAACAGATTTATCACTTGATGATACAATCAGCCTGAGTGATTTTCGCTAAAGGTGACTGGTGCAATATGTGGCTTACGTTTGCTAGGAAGATCTTACAATGTCTATCGATCACCAGTTTACTCAAATTCGAGACAGTCAGAATTTTGAAGGCTGTGCACTTTTGGTACGATCTGTTAAAGGGAATATGAATATGCCTGATATATACAGTAAATACATATACAGTATATTTATGTATCTTTGTCAATATATATATATATATATATGTATATATATATATATATATATATATGTGTGTGTGTGTGTGTCATTGGAGATTTGTGTAAGAAACACGTTGATTCCACTAAGGCAATCGCCTATAATGAAACTTGCATCAAAGCAAATCTGTGTCTCAAACACGCTTACACACACACACACACATATATATATATATATATATATGTGTGTGTGTGTGTGTATATATGTATATATGTATATATATAAATATATACATACACACACACACACACATATATATATATATATATATATTCGTGATAAACTCTATGGAGAGATCCAGCGGCGGACGAAACTGTAAAGCATTTTTACATATGTACATAATCCTTTAATTTTCTTTATTTGGACTACAATATATTAAGATATCTTTATACTCAAGAAGATTACATCGGTAATATGTATATATATATATATATATATCTATATATATATATATGTATATATATATATGTGTGTATGTATATATATATATGTGTATATATATATATGTGTATATATATGTGTGTATATATATATATATATATATATATCTATGTGTATATATATATATATATATAGATAGATAGATAGATAGATATTATGTGTATGTAAGCACGTACTGTATTATTGGCAAGTGCGTGCGTGCATGCTTGCAATTCGCAGATCATGCAATCGCACCGTCTGTGCATTCTATGACAACTCCCCCCCCCACCCCCCCCCCCCCGTCCCCCCCCGGGTGCCACATGACAACTACATGCTATTGCGTTGGCATAATCTGGTCGCCCTAGGGACACGCTCGGTCACAATAGATGCTGAGGGAGAAAAAGAGGAGAGTTAAGAAAAAAAAAATGAAGATAAAATGATGCTTATCAAAAACCTTGGGTGACGAAAGAACTATACCAACCATCTGTGTGTGTGAGAGAGAGAGAGAGAGAGAGAGAGAGAGAGAGAGAGAGAGAGGCAGGCGACGGTTAGAATACGCAATGGGAATTATTTGAAAATGAGGGAGGAGGCGTTTGGGTAATAATGCATGCAGCATTATGTTGTTTTTTTTTTTAGATGGTAGTTTAACTCTCTCTCTCTCTCTCTCTCTCTCTCTCTCTCTCTCTCTCTCTCATAAATTAAAGAAGTTTTTTATGTACATTTAGTTACATTTATATACTGCATATATATACACATTTTATATCTATCTATATATATATAAATATATATATATATATATATATGCGTTGGTGTGTATATGTTATATACTGTACAGTGTGTATGTATACAATACAATCCCGTATTTGCGCCTCGAATTAACGTTAAGGCCAAAAATCATTATTATTTCCATATTTTTTTATAAATAGATTAGTAGAATAAATATATATTTAATTAACTATCATTTTGATTAGATATCGAGTTGGATTAGAGTTTTCACTTTGAGTCCACAATAAATAATTCGTTCTATCCCACCGTGATCCTACATTAAGGGGTCGGTTGCCTGATGCGCCCTCTCCTGTGCCATCTATAAAAGGCATCCTCTTCCACCAAACCTCTTCTCTCGCCATGTAATTCTCTGCCTCCCTCTCGATCTTCTCCCTCATCACAAGTTTCTCCCAAGCCCTTCTCATTCCCTCCCCAACATCCATCCATCAATACATACCCACATGTGACACTCTTTATCATCTCTGTAATATTTACTACGTCTGCCATTCAGAAGACCAAAAAATCGTGGGTTTGAAGTACTATAGTCCATTTCTTTTAGCGAGTCATATTTGCACCGACTCGCAGCGATGCCCTTTTAGCTCGGAAAAGTATTTGCACCGACTCGCAGCGGTGCCCTTTTAGCTCGGAAAAGTTTCCTGATCGCTGATTGGTTGGACAAGATAATTCTAACCAATCAGCGACCAAGAAACTTTTCCGAGTTAAAAGGGCACCGTTGCGGGTCGGTGCAAATACGACTCGCTAAGAGAAATGGACTATAGAAAGTATCGTACTAATGCATTTTGTCCTTCTCGGGAGAAGCAGCAGTTTTGTTACGTCCGCCAACGAAGTTGGGAAGAGGTTATATTTTCACCCCTGTTCGTCTAACAGTCGGTTTGTTTTGAAATAACTTCCTGGACACAATTTTACTCATAGATTTGTGAAACTTTCACGGATTAATTGTTGTGTTGAGACGTGAAAATTATTCAATTTTGAAATTCCTAGGTCAAAGGTCAAGGTCAAGCAAACGGTCGACCGAATTAACCCTAACCTTAACCCCAAGTTCGCACATGTTTGTAACCTTGTAACACAGACTTCAAATAGGCCTACGGTCTAAATTGATTCTGGGAAAGGTAAGCCGGTTTCGAGAAACAAGCTGCCGTAATGGAGGTCGGGACTCCCAGAGTGCTTTTTTAACTTTAGTTTTGTTTTTTTGATAATTATTCATGATTGTTTTTCTCGCTTTTGTTCAGTGTGGTGTTTGTTTTGCAAATGGGAATAGAAATAAATATATAAGTAAACCTATTGTAAATTAATAAATGTTTGTATCTAGAAATGTACAAACAAATTCGCTGGAAAATGATTTTTTCGCGAGAGTGGTTGTCAATTGAAATTAGGTAAATGAATTACTCATGATAATGAGAGAGAGAGAGAGAGAGATAGAGAGAGAGAGAGAGAGAGAGAGAGAGAGAGAGAGAGAATCGGGGCATGCAAATTATACGACTTTTTCCCCTGTTACGCAAACCTTCAAATTGTTTTTTATAAAGCCAGTGACTAATGCGTGAATTCGTGTGTGTGTGTGTGTGTATGTGTATTACAGTCATTAATTGTATGATACGAAGAGATTACTGCTTATTTTGATTGATTTGTTCCCAGTACCACTAACGGAAGAATGATAATTAGTATTAATGCCTTGTTCCTCAATTGTAGTTTTCCATTTATAGTTTTTTTTTTTTTTATTTATTTATTTTTTTTTTTTATTTTCTTTTTTTGTCGTGCTAGTACCATTGCCCTTTTTAGTACTTTCCTTTTAATTTTGGCATAATGAAAATGAAATGTATCACTAATACTGTTATTGTGTTTGCTACTGACACTTAATGTATTTTGTATTGCATGGTTTAAAAATAGATATTTTTTATTATTAGTTTTTGCGTTTTTGTTTTTGTGCCGTTTTGTTATTGTTATTGTTGCTGTTGTTGTTTTTGTTGAGGTTTGTTTTGCCCAGCAACAAAGAGACCTTCATCACATCTTTTAATTCTTGTGATTTTTTTTTTTTTTCAAGCTCGTG
>NC_090759.1:65033213-65035713 GCF_036898095.1 Palaemon carinicauda
ATATTAATAACATTAAACCAGCACTGGCTCTTACTTCAAATGGCAAACCATATCTATGGAGAATATGACGTGAACAAAATCTAAACGCACAGTAACAGACATCAAGTCAGTTACATTCTTGTATGTTATCTGCATTTTCTTTGTTTGTTTATTTGTCCTTAGCATTCATATGTTGTTGCCCTCTTTAACTTCTGCCTCGAGCCATTTTTACGCCGAGATGTTCCTATTTTGCACAAGACTCACGTTACCCTCATTAAAACTTAATGACACTTGGTACTGAGGCGAGAGAACTTAGTTAAGTAGAATGCCGCTAGAGGGCCAATGGACAGAGGCTGGGGGTTACGGAGGGAGTATCCGGGTTCGTGGGAAGGGGAGATCCTAATCTTCAAGTCACAGAGAATGAAATTAAGAAATTGAATGTAGAAGAGAGATAGATGGAGATAAAGGGAAGTTAAGTGAGGGGGAATGAGGAGGGACGGAGTGAAGATAAGGAAGAGACATGGTCAAAATAAGAAACAGGGAGAAAAGAGAAAAGGGAATATTAAAAGAGTTTGGGAAATAGAGGAAAACAGTCAATATAAGAAATCGGGTGAAGAAAGTAGAACTGAGGAAGAATTGGGAAGAGAAGAAAAGACAAAATAATAAA
Organism: Palaemon carinicauda; assembly: GCF_036898095.1. Lineage (NCBI taxonomy): Eukaryota > Metazoa > Arthropoda > Malacostraca > Decapoda > Palaemonidae > Palaemon > Palaemon carinicauda. The sequence goes on from NC_090759.1 coordinate 65,033,860, forward strand.
GAAGCAGAAGGAAGAAAGTGAATTTTTAGCGACGGGACAAGAATTAAAAAAATTAGTTCAGAAGATTAGGAAAAAATTAAAATGGTATTTAATATGTATATGAAATCACGTTACGAAATAATCCATGGTGAATATATGTCGATTTTTATTTGTGTAAACAATTTATATGGTTATCTAAGCGATTGTCTACGCTAAATGTAAGAAATAACGGCGTATATAATTATGTAAATGAGAATATTATCCATCTCTGTGTTTATTTGGGACATTTAAAGGTTGCTCATGAATGGCAGAGTCAATGGACAGTGACAATGCCCTAGATCATGCCCAAGCCACCTTCTCCACCCAAGCTAGGACCAGGGAGGCAAAGGCAATGGCTGCTGGTGATTGAGCAGTTAGACCTATAGTCTCCCCCCACTACAAGAAACTATCGAGCTTGAGCGTGTCTCGAACCCCGGTCCAGTAGATAGGCAGATAGGGACTTGAATATTCAGGGTTGAAGGTATTGAAATACGTTATGAAAAAATACATTATACATAAAAATGTACATGTAACCATATATGTGTAAAGAAAAAATATTTCTCGTATTATTATTATTATTATTGTTATTATTATTATTATTATTATTAGCTAAGCTACCACCTTAGTTGGAAGATCTGGATACTAATAGCTCAAGAGCTACATTTAGGAAAAATAGCCCAGTGAGGAAAGTATTAACGGAAAAATCTTTGTATCTTGGGATCAGCAACAATGTTAGAATACATCTGTCATATATAAACTATGAAGAGAGATTTATGTCAGTCTGTTTAACATAAAAACATGCTGCAAGTTTGGCACTGTGAAGTTCCCCCGATTCAGCTGCCTGGTTAGGAAGATCATTCCATCATTTGTAACTGATATAAGTTAATTGATATATTTAATGAAATTCCTCCAAATCTGATTAAAACCGTAACTTTGATATATTAAAATTCATGTTTGATCTTTGAAGGTCAAATCCTCACTTGTAATATGAAAAATTTTTGTTTTTTCGATTCAGTATTTCACATATTGCTCTTCTGAAGTCTTGTATGTATATGTATTTAAATGTATTAGATTATAAATTCATATATAAATTACAATATATACAGTATATGTGCGTAAAAATCACAGGGAAACGTGATGCTCAGATGCAAAAGAACCACAGGGAAAATGAAAATGGGAATTATAAGATTAAGTCCTTACTAGTTTCATGATACTTCTTCAGGGAACTGGTGTGTGTGTGTGTGTGTGTATTTGTGTGTATAAGCTGTTTTGTTGTTTATTTATGACACCGTAATTTTAGTTTTATTGTAGGTTTTTTTTTTTTTTTTTTTTTTTTTTTTTTTTTTTTTTTTTTTTTTTTTTTGTGATGCGAAGGACAGACAAGCGAGAGCTCTCTTCATATAAGAGGAACTTTATTATACTGCGTCTCTTGTGTAAGTGTTATTCAGAGCTTGTTCAAGATTTAGTGTCCAATGGTGCCGGAATAAAATTGAGCACTTCTGCTAGACACACATTGTTTATATTAGTAGTATACATATACTTTATGTATGCATATATATATATATATATATATATATATATATATATATATATATATATATATATATATATACATATATAATTATTTACACAAAGTTCATACTGGTTTTGCCAGTATTAACCCCTGAATCAAAATCTTGCGTCTTACTAAAGCTACAAATCAAGGAGCTGTGGAAAGGATAATGATAGGAATAACACTAAGCGACAGAAAAAGAGGAACATGGAATACGAGAGCAAACTAAAGCAGAGGATATTCTAACAACATTTAAGAAAAAGGAATGGACATGGGCAGGGCAT
>NC_090759.1:65038213-65040713 GCF_036898095.1 Palaemon carinicauda
TATACATATATACATAAATATATACATATATACATAAATAAATATACACATAATATTTATATACAAAAGAAAGCTTTTCTTATGCCCTTTTCCACCCTTCTTGTAACTCAAAAATTAGTTGACCAGGCACCCAGTTCACGCCACACAAGTCAACAGGGATTCAACGAAAAGTGACCAAAACGTTCGGACTCTTTCTCTGGACTGTGAAGATCACAGATAAACGTTGGCAGTGCTTGTCTTGAGTTTTACTCGGTGAACGTTTGGCTCCTTGTGCTCTCCTGATCAACGTTCTGTTACATTTTTCTTCAGTAAATATTTGCTATTATTATTTTTAAACCCTTGTTAAACTTTTTTTTTTTTTTTTTTTTAACTCAACGATGTTGGGAGGAGGTTAAGTTTTCACCCCGGTTTGTCCCTTTGGCTGTTTGTGAACTTCCTGGCCACAATTTTACTCATAGAGTAGTGAAACTTTCATGGATTAATTGTCATGTTGAGGCGTGGAAGTTATTCAAATTTGAAAGTCCTAGGTCAAAGGCCAAGGTCGACCGAAATTAGCTGCCGTGGTGGAGGTCTGCACTGATTGCTCTAGATTTTATGGTGTAATTAGTCGGATTTTGATAGTTACTTCTCGGATCCGTAATAACGATATTGTATTACCGCTAATAATTACAGTAATTGGAGTGTTTTTCTTCTTTTTTTTTCTTTTTTAAGGAAGTTTTTTATATACTATGGAAGTTGCCTTCACAGAGATCTCATTCATTAGACAAACGACTAATGGGTGTCCCTATTATATTTTTCCCCATAAGTTACTTTTTATTCAATGGAATTCTTCGGCGAGATCATAAGTTTGATAAGTAGTTAAGTAATGTTTTAGGGATATCTTAAATCTTGACATGGAGAGGGGTTGCGAAGGGGTGCTTCTGATTTGCGGCGCTTTATGGTGTCATTTAGATAGAAGTCTCTGTTTGTCAATGGTTTTATATCAGTTTATGTAGTTTGTTACATGATGTTAAACGCTAAATGGAGGAATTGTTATTGTTCATCCTATAGGCCTATGTACTATATGTATGTATGTGTGTATATGTGTATATATATATATATATATATATATACACACATATATATATATATATACACACACACTAGTGAACCCCAGCCGTCAATATTTAGATAGATATACACACACCCGCATACGCACACACGCGCATGCGCACACTCACAGATTGTGCTTTCCTAATGTACTTCTCGGGGTACTCCTCTCACCAGTACATGAGTACTCCCTCTCTACCATCCCGAGGTACGGTGAGAGACAGAGTATTTATACTTCTAACAATGCCACTAAGTGTGGCCCGAAAGATATATATATGTGTATATATATATATATATATATATATATATATATTTATATATATATATATGTTTATATATTACATATTTATATATTCATATATTATATAGGGGAGATATAATATATATGTATATTATTATGTAAATATGATATAGGGGTATATATATATATGTATATATGTATATATATATATATAAATATATATATATATATATATATGTGTGTATATATATATATATATATATATATATATATATATATATATATATATATATATATATATATATATAATGTGTGTGTGTAGTGTATATATGTGTATATATATTTGTGTGTATATATATATGAGTGTGTGTGTGTGCCGTGTATATATGTGTATATATGTGTATATATATATGAGTGTGTGTGTGTGCGTGTAAAGTGGGTATGTGAGTGCACATGCCTGATATCACTCTCTATTTAATGCATAATCCAGAATACATGATATTCACCCTCACACAATTGAAGAATCCTTTCATGTATGTAAGAGCGTCATGCGAATGTACCCAACAACCTCTTCCACGCCCGGGGGTGGGGGGTGAGAGGCCTTCCCCTTCCCTTCCTTAACCGCAAGTGGGTGGTGGTTAGGAAGACGGACATAAGGAGGTGATGGATCAGTATTTTTCTTTCAGGCGATTCAGCCACACTTTTGCAAAACTTGCAACTTGTACAGTTGTTTTTTTTTTTTTTTTTTTTTTTTTTTTTTTTTTTTTTTTTTTTTTTTGAAGACCGCTTTAAAAGCCTATTGCATGTTGCTTTGTTTGCGTTTCTTGGTGGATGTGTGTGTTTGTGCGTGCGTGATTTTTTTTATTTATTTGTTCATTAATGTATTGAATGGAATAACCAAGTAGGTATATAAACAGTTTGATAAGCCTTGATTTTTTTGCTTTGATGCAGATCGCTTTAGAAGCCGAATGGATGTAGCCTTGTTGGTGGATGTTTGTGCGTTTGTACGTACGTGATTTATTTATTTATGTATGTATTTAAGGGCATAACCAAATTGGTTTAGAAATAGTTTGAAGATCCTTAAATTTGGAGATCGCTTCAGGTACCAAGTGATGGTGTTTTTTTTTTTTTTTTTTTTTTTTTTTTTTGTACGTATATGATTTATTTGTT
>NC_090759.1:65045713-65049381 GCF_036898095.1 Palaemon carinicauda
CAATACTTATGATTATTATTATTAAATGGGGGAGATTTACTGGTCCAATGGGTTAAGCACAACTCTTACACAACTGGCCCGAATAAATTCGTGAATAAAAATATTTATATTAATGCTATAAAATGAATAAAATAAAATTATAGTAAATAGAATGGAAAGAGAAGATAAATAAGCAATGAGGTATGAATGTATGATAAATATAAACTTAAATTTTATCTTTATAACCTATGTTCCTTAAAAAGTTAAGATCTTGAAACAGAAATTCTCAATCTTATAAAAGGCCAGTAAAACTGTTCTCACCAAAACATAAGCCTCTCTATATATATATATATATATATATATATATATATATATATATATATATATTCGTTTTTTCTCCTCTTTGTTAATGGGAGATACGACGTAAAAATAGTCTAAAATAGAAGTGGTGTTTTTTTTTATTCCTTTTAACTTTCGAAAGAATAATGAGAAATTATTTACATTATAGACGTCTATTGTTCGAAAACTTGAACTCTACGGTAGCTTCACACCATATTTCAATTGCCCTGAACTTTTTTTTTTTTTTTTTTTTATTGATAAATTTATGTAACCCAACATTCAAGTTTTTCTGAATGCAACTGTTTGGTCATGTTTTATTCTGGTGCGTGCAATGGCTTGTAATCTATTTATTTACATTTCATTAAAGGTGTTTTTGTTTAATAATTTTACAGTTGGTCGTAACCTTTAGTGTTATCATTTAATTACTTTTTTTATGTTTTAATACTAACAAGGTATTAAAAATGTTTGCTATATCCTTCGTATATAATTTTTTTGTTTGAGGTTAAATGATAAAAAAAAGTAAATCGGTAACAATATTTCCTACCCGATACAGTTAAGATATTCTCTCTCTCTCTCTCTCTCTCTCTCTCTCTCTCTCTCTCTCTCTCTCTCTCTTGATTCTGGCTTATTGAGATTGATGTATTTTCCGTCAGAGAGAGAGAGAGAGAGAGAGAGAGAGAGAGAGAGAGAGAGTGGGCGAACAGAAGGCTTCCTGATGGAGGCATGATTTTGAATACATGATTACAGCAAGAATTTTTGCTTTTATTGAAGCAGATTGCAGCGATCAACAACACATGCTTTTGGTTATGCTCACACACACACACACACACACACACACATATATATATATATATATACTGTATATATATATATATATATATAATTATATACATATATATATATATATAATTATATACATATATATATATATATATATATGTATATATATGTATATACAGAGAGAGAGAGAGAGAGAGAGAGAGAGAGAGAGAGTTTATATCCCTTTCTGGTTAGGGATACCTAAACGTGGTGAAAGGGTTTGTGTGTCGCTATGATCCGCAAAGCTGTACTAGTCAGGGCACCCATGATAGGTTGGCCAGCGTGGTGATGAAAACTCACAACAACACTAACAAGGTCAGTCGGTTCTAGTCCACTGGAGGTCAAAGACTTCAGCCATGTCCTTATGTCTTAGGTTTGGCTAGTTCTCATCACGCTGGCCAACTGCGAATTCGTGTTGGTGGGAGCAAACCAACCTAGTGTTTATATATATATATATATATATATACTCGTGTATATATACGTATATATATATGTATGTATATAATAAATTTATATATATTTATATATATGTATATATATATATATATGTGTGTGTGTGTGTGTGTGTGTGTGAGTAAATGTTGTTGCAGCAAATGGTGGAGTGGAAGCAGATGTACGTCAGAGAGTGAATGAAGGTTGCAAAGTGTTGGGGGCAGTTAAGGGAGTAGTAAAAAATAGAGGGTTGGGCATGAATGTAAAGAGAGTTCTATATGAGAAAATGATTGTACCAACTGTGATGTATGGATCGGAGTTGTGGGGAATGAAAGTGATGGAGAGACAGAAATTGAATGTGTTTGAGATGAAGTGTCTGAGGAGTATGGCTGGTGTATCTCGAGTAGATAGGGTCAGGAACGAGGTGGTGAGGGTGAGAACGGGTGTAAGAAATGAGTTAGCGGCTAGAGTGGATATGAATGTGTTGAGGTGGTTTGGCCATGTTGAGAGAATGGAGAATGGCTGTCTGCTAAAGAAGGTGATGAATGCAAGAGTTGATGGGAGAAGTACAAGAGGAAGGCCAAGGTTTGAGTGGATGGATGGTGTGAAGAAAGCTCTGGGTGATAGGAGGATAGATGTGAGAGAGGCAAGAGAGCGTGCTAGAAATAGGAATGAATGGCGAGCGATTGTGACGCAGTTCCGGTAGGCCCTGCTGCTTCCTCCGGTGCCTTAGATGACCGCGGAGGTAGCAGCAGTAGGGGACTCAGCAGTATGAAGCTTCATCTGTGGTGGAAATGTGGGAGGTTGGGCTGTGGCACCCTAGCAGTACCAGCTGAACTCGGCTGAGTCCCTGGTTAGGCTGGAGGAACATAGAGAGTAGAGGTCCCCTTTTTTGTTTTGTTCTTGTTGATGTCGGCTACCCCCCAAATTGGGGGAAGTGCCTTTGGTATATGTATGTATATATATATATATATATATATACATATATATATATATATATATATATAAAATATATAAAGTAATCAATTTATCCTGCATTCCCCAACCTTGTCGCTCTCATGCTTTCAACATTGAGACTTGTGTTCCATGAGGCAGGACAAGCCCAACAATTCCGGCAAACATTCCCACTTAGAATTCCATTTGAACTCTAATACCCCTATACCGCACGTGTTACACACGCTTGTACACTGCAACGGCCTTTATTCTATACACCATTCTTAACAGAACCTGTTTAAGCCTGCCTTTTCATAAATGATTTTGTTTGAATTTTGGTGCATTCTTGTCCAGACCCTCGTGTATATAAACTCGGTATCTGTTGAAATAAAGTCAGTTGCATTCACCTCGGCTCACAGTTGCAGCCGAATGGCCAATTGCTCACCCCTGGCTTTCTTATTGTCTTCTATCCTTCTTGCTTCAGATATTCTGTGACTCGCCTTGTCTCTTATCCTATCATCGTCCATTATATTTACCCTTAAGGATCTATACATGGAAACTGCTAATATTCTTTCACTATTATTAGTATTTATTGCTTCATCACATTCGTCTCTATTCGGTAACGTGCCTAACTGGTGATTGCTAGACTGGGGTTCAAGCCCCACTCAAACTCGTTAGTTCCTTGGTTTGGTCGGTACAACTTCACCGTCCTTGTGAGGTAAGGATGGGGGGTTTGGCGGAGTCATCAGCAGCCATTGCCTGACCCTCTTTGGTCCTAACCTGGGATGGAAAGGAGGCTTGGGCGCTGATCATATGTATATATGCGCTGATCATATGTATATGTGATCAGTCTCTATGGCATTGTCCTGCTTGATAGGGCAATGTACTGCCCCTTGCCTCTGCCATTGATAAGCGGCCTTTAAGCCTTTCAGCCTAACTGTTTTGTTCATATTTACTTAACTTTCTCCTCTTGCCAAGTCCTTTGAGTTCTTTCGCCAGTTTTGCAGTGTTTCTTCATTATCCCCAATCAATACTGAATAATTTAATCACACCAAACCTTTCATCCTATATTCGTTGCTTATCTTTTTAGCCAATTACTTTACCCCAAAGTCTAATATCCTTTCTCTGGCTTCTCGTATTATTCCATCTATGGAGAAACACCCGAA